>NW_026556339.1:0-37785 GCF_029017545.1 Prosopis cineraria | reverse complement strand
ATAGAACACATTTGTTACCCACTTTTATTTGTCAATTAGGACCATTTTATTAATGATTTATCACCTTCAAGTGCACACATTGCATTAGATTTGGAACTTTGCCTAAGTTTCTAGGTTCAGTGCACTAGGGGCATTTTGGTCCAAAAAATGAACTTTTGAGAAAATGTACAAGAAAAATTGACAAAGTGCATTTTATGTCCAGTTGATGAATGGTGAAATTATATTTTTAAAATTCATTTTAGTTTGGGAGTAATTAAATAAAAAAGTCAACACTTTCTTAAGTGTCTTAGTTTGTCCTAGTTTTTGGTTTGCCTTTGTGTGAAAATTTTTATATAATTTTGTGCAGCCTGAAAACTTGGTTAATTTAATAAATTCTCCCTTCTAATTATGAATTTAATTCTGGACATGAATTAGATTTTTTATATATCATATGCTATTTAATTGAATTATGTGATTTATGTGACATAGGTGGCATGTGACTTGTGCATCAATTGGGCAATTGAGGTCAACACTCCTTGAGGTCAATGGCTGATGGTTTGCACGTGAATTATGATTATTTTGAGGGATTAAATCAGCTAAAATGATGTGGATGACACATGGGAAATTAGGCACACATTGGAATCATCTACAAACCAATAGGAAGTTGCCACCTTGCAAGTGTGACAAGGCTCCCATTTACATTTTAATTTCTTTTTCCTTATTTTAATTAAGCTTCAGCTGATGGGAGACACCAAGGAGCACGCCATTTTAAGCCCCAAATGGGATCCAACACATATCTCATTCATCTTCCACATTCTCTCTCTCTTGTTCATAGTGTTCTTCATTTTCTCTCTTTTGTTCTTCATTTTCCAGCACCCTAACCTCCATTTTCAGCCACCACCAACTCCACAAAACTCATACCATTCTTCTCCTCTCTTCATTTTCGTTCCATCCCTTCCATTTTCACAAGGATTGAAGCTCATTTCCATCATTCAAGAGCTATGGAGTTTGGCCTTCACAAGCAATCACTAGGGTTCTTGAAGATGAAGATTGGCTAAGTTTCTTTGTGGAATCCTAGAGAGATGAAGATGGAGGATGAGTCTTGAGCTTCAAATTGGCTAAGTTCTTTTGTTTCCTATCCTCTTCTCTTTTTACTAGATGGTTAGATTCCTTAATCTAGGGTTTAATCATCTTAGCTTATAAATTCTAATTTGAATTTGATGTTGATGTAAAGAGAGAGGATTGTTTCATTTAATTTCTTCCTTGGACAGCCATGACTGAATTTTGCCACTCTTTGTTTGGCACATAATCTTGTGTTTTTCAATTAGTGAATTTCTTGTGTTAATATTGCATAATCTTGTGGTGTTAATGCTTGTGTTGTTGAGTAGCTTGACATAATCTTGTGGTTGCTCAATTTATGTGTTTGACCATGGCTGTTGAGAGAGGATTTTGAGTGAATCACTTGGCTAATGTCTTCACCAATTGGTTAATTGAACTAGGGACTTTAATCTAAGACCTAGGGAGGTTAGCTAATTAGGTTAATTGGCTTAGGATAATTTTCTTAAGTCATGACAGCTTTAGTCAAGAGGAAAGGGAAGCTAAACTTAGCCTAATCATGAGAAGATAATGAGTCCAAAATCAACTAATCTCTAGGGTTCCATTATTGTAAAAAGGGAAGTTCATTTCACTCACTTTCACTAGCATTTTAATTACTTGCACATTAGGTAATTAGTTTAGATAATTAGCTAGGTAAAATTCCTACAAACTTTGGTTGATTTATTTCACTAGATAACTTTCAATTAGACTTAAAACCATTCCTTGGGAGATGACCTAGGGTTGGCCCTATATTGCATTAGGGTTAGCTTTAGTGTAATTTTGAGGATAAGCGACTAATTTCCTATCAAAATTTTGGCGCCGTTGCCGGGGAATGGTTTAAGTTTAATTCTAAGGTTGTTTAGTACTTAATTTACATTTTTAGTGTTCCTGGAAATTTTTTGAAAAATTATAAAATTTGTGTTTTTGTGTTTGTTTTAGTGTTTTTTGTGTGTTTTGAGTGTTTTTATTCTGTTTTGAAAAAGAAAAAAAAATTAGTGCAATTTTCGTTGGTTTGGTGTAGAGCTGAAAATACTCTGTTTCTAGTGTCTCTGTCTGAAATTGAAAAATTAACTGGGAATGAGTCTGAGGGAATTTGAACTTGAAATTTATTTCATTGAAAGCTCTATATCTTAGCTTCACTTTAAAATTGGTTTGGTCAATTTTGGACGTGGGAAGTGTCCTGTGGAAATTTTACAATCTAACAAGGTCCAGGGAGCCATTACAGAGGATTCCCAAAACCCTGTTTCAACTTTGAGTTAGCATATCTTCCTCTTTGTGCGTTCAAATTGATTGATTCCAGTTTCATTTTTCTTATCGCTGTCTTATCTTTGTTTCTTGTGTTTAGGATTTTCTTCAATTTTTCCATTTTCCTATTTGAAAGTTTGTTAGAAGCTCTGAAGGTCTTCTGGACGAAATCCTGTTTCTCCAGACCTGAGGACCAACTTGTGAAAATTCTGGGAACGATTGGGAGGATTTTTAATCTAAAAGTTTTATATAATTTCCTGTATATCTCTTGTGTTTCTCATAAAAGTTTCAGGGGAATTTATCATGTGGATTTGCTGATAGAAAATTCACAAGTTCACTGTCTCCAGAGAGCCTACTGTGCGAATTCCAGAATTGCCAAAGCTTCTTGATTGAGCATTTCTAACTCTCTTTCTACTTGTTTGGTGTTATTTTTTTTTCATTTTGTTGCTATTGAGTTATTAAAAAAAATAAAAAAAATTATTTCTCTTGCTTTTGTGTTTTGAATTGTTTCGTGTTGATTTGCATTTTAGTTTAGCTTGTTCTTTGTTCTTAATTTCTTGAGCTTGATTAGTGCATGACCCGAAGAAAACATACCTCTTTGTTGAATTAGATCCAGAAATTGAAAGGACTATTTCTCTAGATTGAGAAGATCACAACCTATTCTTGATTCTCATTTGGTTTGTAATTCAACAATGGAAGGTATCTTAGGACATGAGCATGTGCATAATGAGGGCCATTTGAAGGCTTGCATAACCTTTAGCTTGAGGAGAGGAGCATTAGGCAATTTAACCTCAATTGGGCATGATAATCCTTATGGCTTATATGTTCCTCCTACTAATGTTCAATTTGAAATTAAATCCTCTTTGATTAATGCATTGCCTAAATTTCATGGGTTACCGGGAGAGGATTGCCATAGGTTTTTGCATACTCTCCTATTGGTTTGTGATACTATGAAGCCTATGCATGTAAATGTTGATGATGTTCAAGCTAAGGCTTTTGTATTTTCTCTTGAAGGTTTAGCAAAGGAGTGGTATTTCAACTACCCTTCTTATGTGAAAGTAGCACATGGGCCGAGCTAAGAAGACTCTTCTTAGATAAATTCTTTCCAAATTCCAAGGTCACCAATTTGAGGAAGCAAATCTATGGGGTCCAACAAGGAGAGGATGAGAGTCTCTATGAGTATTGGACTAGATTCCAAGGCCTTTTTGGCTAAATGCCCACACCATCAAATTTCTAGTGAGAATTTAGTCCAATATTTCTATGAGGGCTTGATTCCAAGAGACAAAGTTAACATTGATGCCGCTAGTGGTGGATGCTTGATTGACCTCACTTCCTTAAAGGCTTGGGAACTAATTGACAAGATGGCTTCAAGTAGTGCTCAATACTCTACAAGGGAAAAGAGAAATGTGAATATGGTAGGTTCCTCAATTCTTAATGATTCATATGTGGACTTGCTAGCTACCAAGATTGGGAGAATGTTGGCTCCACAAATATCTCAAGTGAGCAATGTAAGTACTTCTCAAGCACTTGTCCCTTATTCTTGTACTTTTTGTGACTCACCTATGCATGTAGAAAGCAATTGTCCTATTAAGTTTGAACAAGTAAATGCTATCTACAATGGAAAACAATCCTATGGTGGGAGGCAAGGGCAAGGAGCTTATTCTAATACTTACAACCCTTCATGGAGAGACCATCCTAATTTCTCCTATTCAAATCCAAATGTGGCTTTACAAGACAATCAACAAAGAGGATCCTATCAAAACACCTTTGGCCGTGACCCTCCACCTCATTTGTCTCAAGGTAGCTCTTCTCAAAGCTACAATCCAAGTGGTAATTCTCTTGCACCTTCTTCTAATTCTTATAGTGATAGGAGGCTTGTTCAATTGAGAGTTCTTCTAATTCGAACTCTTCTAATGATGTGAATGTGTTACGTAAGCAGTTGATTGAAATGAACTCCTTGTATAAAAACATGTATGATGGCTTAGGGAACAAGGTAGAGAGTATGGGTAACAAGTGTGAGAACATGAACTCTAAAATTGATGCCCTTACTTCTCAAATGAATATGCTTGCTAACCAATTAAGTGCAGCCAATGCCAAGCCTCTACATTACCATCCAACACCGTTGCTAATCCTAAAGCTAATCTTAATGCTATCACATTGAGGAGTGGCAAGGAGTTGGGAGAAAGAGTGCAAGAAGACAAAAGACAAGGGAAGGCCGAGAAGCCCTCTTTAAATTCTTCAATTGATGTTAATGTTTCTAGTTCTTCTTTTGCTCCTAATGATGCATCTTTTTGTAGAGATGATGAGGATGAAAACATTGAGGAGATCATATGTGAGCAACCACCATCTAAGGTGGAAAAGGGGACTATGGCCGAGTTGTTTAGTAAGGAAAAAGAGGGAGAGGCCGAGCAAAGTGAAACAAGAAAGGAGAGTTCAAGGAAGGAAGAAGGAAAGCAAAGTCAAGAGATTATGAAGAAGCTTCCTTTTCCACAAGCACAAGTGGTCCCTAAGCAAGTGAAGGGACAATTTGATCAAGAGGTATATGATTTCTTCCATAAGATTCATGTTAATGTACCCTTGATGGATGTAGTTAAGAACTTTCCTAAGTATGCCAAATTTTTGAAAGATTGTTGTACAAATAAAAGAAAATTTAGGCCTAATGCAAGGGTACAATTACCCTCATCTGTGAGTGCTATCATGAAGCCTCAACTCCCTATAAAATGTGAGGACCCTGGTTCCTTCACAATTCCATGCAAGATTGGCAACACACATTTTTCTCATGCATTGATAGACTTAGGTGCAGCCATTAATGTTATGCCTCTTTCAATTTATCATGCCTTGAGTCTTGATTGCATGCATAAGACACCTATGATATGCCAATTAGCGGATAGAAGTGTTAGAAGACCACATGGAGTAGTAGAAGACTTGTTGGTTTGTGTTAAAGGTCTATTATTTCCTGTGGATTTCTATGTGCTTGATATGTCAAAAGAAGGGAGTGGGGATGATATTTTGATTTTAGGAAGGCCATTTATGAGGACTGCCCGTACATTGATTGACATGGAAAAAGGTAGTTTGATTTTGAAATGTGGAGAGGATCATGTTATTTTTAATATATATGAAGCAATGAAACATCCTTTTGAGGATTATTCTTTGTTAGGTGTAAGTTCCATTGAGTTATTGCTTCATGATGCTTGTGAGTCTCACATGCTTGATTCTTTCTCACATGTTGATGATGATTTGTCTCTTGTTACTACTACATGTATTGATGGATGTAGTTGTCCTATTTGTTTAGAGATTGATGCATGCTTGAATGATGCAACTACTTCTTCTCATGATTTGTTTAAAATATCTCCTATGCTTGATCTTGAAATGCTTGAGAAGGGTATATCTTCTTGTGTTGTAGGTACTAAAGCCATTAAGGCCGAATCTATGAGTTTTTCTCCACTCGAGCTTGATGTTCTTAGGATTCCCAAGCTATTGGAGGAAAATTCTACACTTTCACATGTCGAGGCCGTGGCTCAAGTCCAAGCACTTGAGGACAAGTTGCAAGAAAAGGGGAGGCTGTAAAGAAAGAAGAGGAGAAATCAAAAACAAGTGAGAAGCCTAAAAGACAAGATAGTACCATGGAATATTCCACCAAATTAGACTTGAAGAAGCTCATTCCCTCTTGTGTAGAGCCACCTACCTTGGAGTTGAAGCCTTTACCATCCAATCTCAAGTATGCATATCTCATTGAGAATGAGAAGCTTCCGGTAATAATTTCTAACTCTTTATCTCTTGAGGAAGAAAATGCATTACTTGATGTGTTGAGAAAGAACATACATGCTATTGGTTGGACTTTGGCTGACATTCCTGGTATTGACCCTATTGTGTGCACACATAAAATTTTTCTTGAGGACAATGCTAAGCCCATTAGGCAACCACAAAGGAGACTTAACCCATTGATTTTAGATGTGGTAAAGAAAGAGGTTGTTAAGCTACTTAGTGCTGGGATCATCTATCCTATAGCTGACAGTGAGTGGGTGTCTCCAACCCAAGTTGTACCTAAGAAAGGGGGATTACTGTGGTAAAAAATGAGAAAGGAGAGCTTGTTCCAACTAGAGTTCAAAATGCTTGGAGAGTGTGCATAGACTATAGGAAGCTCAATAATGTGACTAGGAAGGACCATTTTCCTTTGCCTTTTATTGATCAAATGCTTGAGAGATTGGCTTCCAAGTCCCATTATTGCTTCCTAGATGGGTTTAGTGGGTATTTTCAGATTCCTATAGCTCCTAGTGACCAAGATAAGACTACCTTTACATGCCCCTTTGGTACATTTGCCTATAGGAGGATGCCTTTTGGTCTTTGCAATGCACCTGGTACTTTTCAAAGATGCATGATGTCCATATTTTGTGATTTTATTGAACATTGCATGGAAGTCTTTATGGATGATTTTACTGTGTATGGTGAGTCCTTTGATTCATGCTTGCATTCTTTAGATAAAGTGCTTGGTAGGTGCATTGAAAAGAAGCTTGTGCTTAACTTTGAAAAATGCCATTTCATGGTAGATAAAGGAATTGTTTTAGGCCATTTGATTTCTTCCAATGGCATAGAGGTGGATAAGGCCAAAGTAGATGTGATTGCTTCTTTGCCATATCCTGTTTGTTTGAAAGATTTGAGATCATTTTTGGGACATGCAGGCTTTTATAGGAGATTTATAAAGGGGTTTAGTGAAATTGCTTTGCCTATGTCTAAACTCTTACAAAAAGATGTTGATTTTGTTTTTGATGATGCTTGCAAAAGGAGTTTTGACACTTTGAAAAGCATGCTCATTTCCCCTCCCATTCTTAAAGCCCCAAATTGGTCTTTGCCTTTTGAGTTGTCATGTGATGCTTCTAATTTTGCTGTGGGAGCTATGCTTGGTCAAAGAGAGGGCAAGTTATCATATGTGATTGCTTATGCATCTAGGACCCTAGATTCAGCTCAGGTTAATTACACCACAACTGAGAAAGAGTTGTTTGCTATTGTTTTTGCACTTGATAAATTTAGATCATATCTTCTTAACTCTAAAGTTGTTGTGTACACTGACCATGCTGCTGTGAGGTACTTGTTTAAGAAGACAGATTCTAAGCCTCGCTTGATTCGATGGGTGATCTTGATGCAAGAATTTGATGTGGAGATAAGGGATAGGAGTGGTTCTACCAATCAAGTAGCGGATCATTTGTCTAGACTACCTCATTTAAAAGCTACTATGGTAAACTCTAACCCTACTATTCCTTGTGATTCATTTCCTGATGAGGCATTGTGTGCCATTTCATCTAAGCCTCCATGGTATGCCTCTTTTGCTAACTATATTGAGTGTGGAGTCTTGCCTCCTTGTGCTTCACGTTTTGCCATTGAAAAATTGAAAAGAGAGTCTAGATTTTACATTTGGGAACCACCTTTGATGTGGAAGATTTGTAGTGATAAAGTGATTAGGAGGTGTGTTGATGATGTTGATGTGCCTTCTGTTCTTGAATTTTGTCACTCTCATGCATGTGGTGGTCATTTTAGCTCAAATAAGACAGCTAGGATTGTATTGGCCTAGCTTGTTTAAAGACTCTTGTTTAAAGACTAAATTTTGTAAAGCATGCTTGAAATGTCAAAAGGTTAGTAGTGGGGTAAGAGACATGAAATGCCTCAACAACCCATTTTATTTTGTGAGATTTTTGATGTTTGGGGCATTGACTTCATGGGTCCCTTTCCACCATCCTTTAGTTTTGAGTACATATTACTTGGTGTTGATTATGTTTCAAAGTGGATTGAAGCCATTCCTACTAGAACTTGTGATGCTAAGATTGTTTTGAAGTTTCTCAAATCTAATATTTTTTGTAGGTATGGAGTTCCTAAGGCCTTGGTAAGTGACCAAGGATCCCACTTTTGCAATAAGATGATGAAGGCTCTCTTGGCTAAATATGGGGTGCATCACAAAATCTCTACACCGTATCATCCCCAAACTAATGGCCAAGCCGAAGTATCAAATAGAGAAGTCAAGAAGATCCTAACCAAGGTGGTGAACACAAATAGGAAGGATTGGTCTTTACACTTAGAGGATGCTTTGTGGGCTTATCGGACCGCTTATAAGACTCCCATTGGCATGTCTCCTTTTCGATTGGTATATGGAAAGGCTTGTCACCTCCCTGTGGAGATAGAGCATAGGGCCTATTGGGCCATCAAGAAACTCAACTTGGATTTCCATCTTTCGGCTAAGGAGAGATTTCTTCAAATGCAAGAACTTGAGGAGCTTAGGTTGGATGCCTATGAGTCTTCTAGGATCTATAAGGAGAAAACAAGGATCCTTCATGACAAGCTAATCTTGAGGAAAAAGTTCCAAGAAGGAGATCAAGTCCTCTTGTTCCAAACAAGGTTTATTCATAAGCATGCCAAGTTGAAGTCTAAGTGGGAGGGACCATATCTAGTGACCAAGGTGTTTCCCTATGGGGTTTTGCAACTCTTGAATAAAGCCACGGGTTCCACCATGCAAATCAATGGTCACCTATGCAAGCTCTACAAAGATGCCAAATCACTTCAAAAGGAGGAGGACTTCTCTCAACATGTTTTTGAACCACCATGATAAGGTTGTATCTCTCCAACCTTGAGCTTTTACTTTCCTTTAATTGATATATTTAATGATAGGTATAGTTCAAGTGTGGGGGAGATGAACCTAGTAGGAAAATTAGAGTTTATTTGCTTTATTTGACTTCTTTGTTTTGTGTTTTAGTTTGAAAAAAAAAAAAATATCTGCACCACACTTTTGTTATGCATTCATTATTGATCTCACCTTATTTTATCACTAGTCTATACATACATTGAGGACAATGCATGATTTAAGTGTGGGGGAGAGAAAAAACATTTTGTTTTGTTTGTTTGGTTTTGTTTGTTTGTTTGGTTTTGCAAAAAAAAAAATAAAAAAAATTAAAAAAAAATTGCTTTGTTTTGTTTTGTTTGAGGTTACTTAATTACCTAGCTCTTGAATGGATATTTTGATTCTTGAGATGTGGTAATTTTTAGGATTGAATAGGTGTGAAGTGAATATTCTTTTACCTTGAATTAATGGATTAGAGTGGCATATTACCCTTTCATGGAAGAGGCTAAACACTCATGTGTGATTAATTCCTTAGTGATGTTACCCTCTAGAATTTGTTTCACTTCTTAATTAAGACCACATATCTCGCACTTGTTTGATAGGAGATGAGAGATGGCATTCATAAAAAATAGCCAAAAGCCAAATAGCCAACCTATTATCATTTATTATCCTTTGTTAGCCACTTTGAGCCTTTGGTTTGATTCTTAAAAAAAATAATATATATATATATTCACCCTATTTTTCCCCAAGGAATGCATGTTACACTTTTATATGTCTTTTTAATATTCATTGCATGTCCTAGATCAAATGAGTGGATGCCTATTATTATTTTTCTATCCATTATTCTTTATCCTTTATTGCTACACCATTACATCCATTATTCCATTGTTTTCAAAGAGTTAGGGGCAACCAAAAAAAAAAACAAAGATAGATTTGAAAAAAAAATATAGTAAAAAAGAAAAGAAATAAAGTTGCTAGAAAAAGAAACAAAAAGAAGAAGAGATAAAAAAAAAGAAAGAAAAAAAAAGTTCCCTAGCTCATCCATTCCATTTGTTTTATTATTTCTTATCATTTCTTTCCATCCTCATTGTGTTAAGGTGTTCACTCAATTGAGTTAGGTTATGCTTTGCATATTAAGGGGATATATCTTGATTTAGCATTATTTTGATGCTAACCCTATTTTTTATATACATGCATTTCTTAGACATCCTTTCATTACCTATATCACAACCTAATAAAGTTACAAATTTATAGTAGGGTTTATCCTAAGAAATTTGAGTGAAATTTAATACCTTATACACTTTGAGTGATGAGAGCAAACACTTAACCTAGAGAGGCTTACTCTTTGACATTGATTCTTGGTAAGGGTTTGTTTGTGATGTGCATAATTCTTTCCTAATTATTGCCACATTGATTGATAATTTGTAGAAGTTCATGAGCTAGTATTTTAGTGACTTGAAACAATGTTTTTCTCTTATTTCTTTGTCTTATAGTTTCTTTTGGGACCTTTTTCACTTGATTTTGCCCGGAGTGCAAAAGCTAAGTGTGGGGGAATTGATAGAACACATTTGTTACCCACTTTTATTTGTCAATTAGGACCATTTTATTAATGATTTATCACCTTCAAGTGCACACATTGCATTAGATTTGAAACTTTGCCTAAGTTTCTAGGTTCAGTGCACTAGGGGCATTTTGGTCCAAAAAATGAACTTTTGAGAAAATGTACAAGAAAAATTGACAAAGTGCATTTTATGTTCAGTTGATGAATGGTGAAATTATATTTTTAAAATTCATTTTAGTTTGGGAGTAATTAAATAAAAAAAGTCAACACTTTCTTAAGTGTCTTAGTTTGTCCTAGTTTTTGGTTTGCCTTTGTGTGGAAATTTTTATATAATTTTGTGCAGCCTGAAACTTGGTTAATTTAATAAATTCTCCCTTCTAATTATGAATTTAATTCTGGACATGAATTAGATTTTGTTATATCATATGCTATTTAATTGAATTATGTGATTTATGTGACATAGGTGGCATGTGACTTGTGCATCAATTGGGCAATTGAGGTCAAAACTCCTTGAGGTCAATGGCTGATGGTTTGCACGTGAATTATGATTATTTTGAGGGATTGAATCAGCTAAAATGATGTGGATGACACATGGGAAATTAGGCACACATTGGAATCATCTACAAACCAATAGGAAGTTGCCACCTTGCAAGTGTGACAAGGCTCCCATTTACATTTAATTTCTTTTTTCCTTATTTTAATTAAGCTTCAGCTGATGGGAGACACCAAGGAGCACGCCATTTTAAGCCCCAAATGGGATCCAACACATATCTCATTCATCTTCCACATTCTCTCTCTCTTGTTCATAGTGTTCTTCATTTTCTCTCTTTTGTTCTTCATTTTCCAGCACCCTAACCTCCATTTTCAGCCACCAAACCTCCACAAAACTCATACCATTCTTCTCCTCTCTTCATTTTCGTTCCATCCCTTCCATTTTCACAAGGATTGAAGCTCATTTCCATCATTCAAGAGCTATGGATTTGGCCTTCACAAGCAATCACTAGGGTTCTTGAAGATGAAGATTGGCTAAGTTTCTTTGTGGAATCCTAGAGAGATGAAGATGGAGGATGAGTCTTGAGCTTCAAATTGGCTAAGTTCTTTTGTTTCCTATCCTCTTCTCTTTTTACTAGATGGTTAGATTCCTTAATCTAGGGTTTAATCATCTTAGCTTATAAATTCTAATTTAAATTTAATGTTGATGTAAAGAGAGAGGATTGTTTCATTTAATTTCTTCCTTGGACAGCCATGACTTAATTTTACCACTCTTTGTTTGGCACATAATCTTGTGTTTTTCAATTAGTGAATTTCTTGTGTTAATATTGCATAATCTTGTGGTGTTAATGTTTGTGTTGTTGAGTAGCTTGACATAATCTTGTGGTTCCTCAATTTATGTGTTTGACCATGGCTGTTGAGAGAGGATTTTGAGTGAATCACTTGGCTAATGTCTTCACCAATTGGTTAATTGAACTAGGGACTTTAATCTAAGACCTAGGGAGGTTAGCTAATTAGGTTAATTGGCTTAGGATAATTTTCTTAAGTCATGACAGCTTTAGTCAAGAGGAAAGGGAAGCTAAACTTAGCCTAATCATGAGAAGATAATGAGTCCAAAATCAACTAATCTCTAGGGTTCCATTATTGTAAAAAGGGAAGTTCATTTCACTCACTTTCACTAGCATTTTAATTACTTGCACATTAGGTAATTAGTTTAGATAATTAGCTAGGTAACTAAATTCCTACAAACTTTGGTTGATTTATTTTACTAGATAACTTTCAATTAGACTTAAAACCATTCTTTGGGAGATGACCTAGGGTTGGCCCTATATTGCATTAGGGTTAGCTTTAGTGTAATTTTGAGGATAAGCGACTAATTTCCTATCAGCGCACGCGCATGCGTGTTTATTTTATGATGTTCTCTTTATAGCTTTTTTTTGAAACTTTAGAGGAGCGTCTGTGTCCTCAAGACCCAAGGTAAGGCCCATGAGCAGCCCATGTTTGCCGACCAGAGACTTTTGTCTTTATCCACTCAGTGCTTCATGAAGGGACCATCTAGCCTCCTAATTTTGCTTGCCTTAGTAGATCCGCTTATCTTCCATGCCATAAACACTTCCTCATGTTCTCTCTTTCTGTTTCTCAAGCTGGACACATCCCTATTAATCAAAGTTCTGCAACATGTGCCATGGCGCATCTATCCTTCGTTGTGGCGTGTGGCACAGTGAGGGAAATCCTTACTATGCTCACATGCTTTGCTTTAGGATTTTGCTCTTTCACTCATATCTGTTCATATAACATTCTAATGAATCAATATAAAAATTTACTACTCAGAACCCTAATCTAACATTAAATCACTAATTCATTCACTAATTAGTCATTAATGCAGGATTAAAAATTTGGGATGTTACATATTTTGTTACTAAAATTTTTATCTCACCCTCGTAGTTATATTTTTACAGGATAGAGCAGCGATCAAGGTAAGAGAAAAGTGTCTGGCTTGGCTTAGAGTTAAGAAGCCGTGTGATTCCAAAGTTTATGTAATGAACTAAAAAACTTGTGTGTATATATGTGTGAATAAGTTGCCATAAGATTGCATGCATATTTTTAGTAGTGATTTTGTGGAATCTTATCCCAATTGTGTATATATATGGTGAATTGAATCAAAGGCTAAGATTTAGATGTGTATGTGTTGAAAATGTTAGTAAATCTAAAGCCCATGTGTGAAATTATGATGAAATGAGTAATTTAAGGCTAAGATTGAGTAGTAAATGTGACTTTATATGAATATTTGTTGAGAAAGGGCCAAGGGGGCTATCTTGTGCCAAGTTATGAAAAATTGTGAAAAGTTGAGAAATGTGAAAATTGGTCGTTAAGGGGGCAAATTTCAATATATGGGTATATATGTGTTATGTTGTGACTAATCAAGTGTATTTGGTTCTTTGAACTTTGTCTAAGACCTTGTGTGGTCTAATGTGAGAAAGGGATTGATTTGAGTATTTAGGTGCGCACATTTAGAAAAAGTGACTTTTTACACTTCGATTGTCTAAATGTCAATCAAATTGTCAGATCATGTTTAAACCTATCTTATTAGCTAGCTTTTGAGATAAGCTTCATATGGGCGCTTGAATTACTCTAATTAGATGTCGTATGTGAAAACAATGCACGTCTAAAATTTATCATTTTGCCGTCAAAATGACAGCAGAAATTTTGGACTAGTGTGCTGCAACACATGGTGTCACATACTGCGATGCATGGCACAAAAAATTGGGCATGTGGCTCTATGCCATATGCCGTGGCACACATACTGCACGTCACGATGCATAGCCCATTTTGAACCTGATTTTGTAATTTGGGATGCATGCAATTGGTGCTACGAATGCATGTGAATTGTTTTTACTGTGTGTTACTCAAATGTATTATGATTTTGATGATTTTGTGAAGCAAGTCTTTGGCCAAAGCTTTTCAAACAGTATTTGATTACTGATTGGTGTGTTTGTAGTGGTAATTTTGTTAATCTTCTCCTATGTCTAGCAGGTATAGGAGGAAGTTACACTTTTTCTCCATTGCCTTACCCATTCTATTCACCCATATTAAAGCATGATTTTGCTGTTGTTCATCCAGATCTACCTAGTCTATCTAAAGCTTTGGCCAATTTGTCGTTTTCATCGTTTGTTTACTTAGATCTAGAACAAAGCTTGTCATCCATTTGCTCAGATCTAGAATGAAGCTCGTCATACATTCAAAAAGAGAAGGTACGAGATTTTAATAATACCAACTGGTTGTATAATCCCCACGATTTTTACGATCAAGGACCATAAAAAAAGAAGGCAACTTAATTTGGTTGCCCCTTTCCTTCAAGATTTGTCCCATGTTCTCATCTCCTAAGCTACCAAACATCAACAAGTGATGTTTAGTTGTTGCTTTCTGGGATGAAGAATTCAAACTAATGAATTTATTCATAATTAATAAGATATTTATTATTTAACTAAATTTTTCTTTAATTTTTGTAGATATAATGTGAATGAGTACCTGCAACTAAGCAAGAATGTTAATAAATTTAATTTCAAACTTATTTTTACATTTTTTGGAACTTCTTGGTAACTATTAGAATCTTTTCCCTAATTTTAATGAGTTATATTTTTTTGTTTCATTTTAAATTGATTCTTGTCTAAGTTTAATTGGTATTGTTATTGTTTAGAAATACCATTCTTATTGTTTGGATATAGATTTTGCATGACTATTACAAGGGGTTGCCGTAAAAACAACCCCCTATATTCCAAAAAAAAAGACTGTTATTTAAATAACTATCATTTTTTCTATAATATGTGATAGTTATTATAAATAATCATATAATAACCGTCATATATTGTGCCTATATTTGATGGTTCTTTACAGTAACTGTCATATATTCTTTTGTTCATTCAAAATGATTATAATGGAAAAATTCTTATATGACGAGGATATTTAACCATCATATATAGTCAAGTATATATGACGAGGATATAACTGTCATATAAAAGGGGAGACTTTAAATGACAAGCCTATAAATGACATTTGTTATTTATAGGCAAAAATAATTGTCATTTATACCTTTTTTGTTGTAGTGTTTTGGAGGCTATTTCAAGCTTGGTTTTGAAAGGATTCATGCTTAAATTGGATCACAGAAGTTGTTTAGTAAAGTACAAGGCTTTTGGACGCTATTTCATGCGTGTTTGGGAAGGGATTCACACTTGAATTGGATGACAAAATTTATTTAGTGAAGAGAAAGACTTCTGGAGGTTATTTCACACGTGTTTTAGAAGGGATTCATGCTTAAATTGGACTTTCAAGCATTTTAAGGTCGAACCATGCATGTTCTATTCTTGAGTCACGCATGTTTTGGAAGGCATCACTGCATAGAAATTAGGAAGGCTATAACTCATTCATACAACTCCAAATCTAGCAAATAATATAACATTGCAAAACTCTTGAAGTTTAGTTTTCAATAAAATAAGTGTCACAATTAAATTCAACTTACTTTTTGAGATACAATTAAAAGAATGACCAAAGATCAAAATTGAATAATGTGTGGAATCTATATCTCAGTACTCAATTTCTAAAAATTATATCTTTTTAAATAGAACTCCATTTAGAATAAATTAAATATCATTGAAATTATGTTAGAGTATACTTTCAAATGAAATGAGTTTCATATTAAAATGATATGTACAATAAGAGATATGAATAAGGTCAAACCTGATTTTTTTGCAAAATCACATTTCAAAACATAGACTTCAAATGCTATAACTTTTTCAACTTAACTCTATTTTGAGTAAATAGATGATACTTGAAAACCTTATGGAGTTAGTAATTAAAATATTTCAAACCTTATGAGATATATATGATCAAAGATGAAAAATATGATCATAGAAAATTATATCTCACTCTTTCTCTTAAGAACTAAAATACATGTTTTGATTTAAAATATCTTGAGCTAGTATTGCATATCTAAATCAATGAGTTTAACATAAATACTTCTAACCTAAAGATATTATACCTATCAAGTTCAAGGCTTCTAAGGTGTATCCAAAGTTATATGAATGACTATATTCTTTTTAAGCTCTTCTTGTACCATCCTCCTCTTTATGTTCTCCCATTTTGAGTGTGGCATGCATGCTAATGATGACTTCAATTTCTTCTTCTCCATGGTCACTGTCATCTTTACTTTGGATAACCTTAAATGATATATCATGAACAAAATAGTTAGTCTATAGATTAGAAGGATGTACCTTGGAAGCCATAGACTTGATCAGCCCACTAAGATTTCAACTTGAGGTTGAAGTGAAAAATAATGAAGAGAAAGGAGGAGAGGAAGTTATATTTGGACTTGGAAGGATCTAGCACTATAAAATTCTTCAATCAATATCAAGCCTTCAAAGTTAGAAAATACATGGATAGCAAGACTGAGTCAGATCCAATGATGATATCCATGTAAATCATAAGGCTACATCACTAATGAGTTGTTAAAGCTATCAAAAACTAGGTATCCATGTAATCAACTTGTGGTAACTTCAAAAAAGTGGATTACCTTAACAAAATAATGAGTTCAAGTGATTTGAAGCTAGAAATGATCAAAATGCATCAAGCTTTATTAGAATTGTTGGATAATTACATTAAGCTTGAAGAAATTCAACAATGGTATCTATGAACTTGTAACTGGCTAAAAGATTAAGAAGGAAAAGAAGAAGAGGAATAAAAAACAAAAGGAAGGAAGAGCTCAAGAAGAAACAATAATGGCAAAAATCTTCACAAGATCAACACACCAATTGCCAAATATGAATGACCATTTCTAAACCCTTACCTTTCTAAATTTGAGTTAGATGCATTCATTAAGGGGGAGCATTGCGTGATTGACAAGTTTTGATGATGAAAACTATTTTTAATACCTTCATGCCTAGCTATAAGCTCTAATATGATTTTGAAAAAAATCTTTTAAACATCATATTTCTAAAATCATAGCATTTGATTCTACATTTATTGTCTCATATTTTAAGCCAAATGAAAATTTGATAAAGTCAAATTATTCTCACATTTGATGCTTTGGTTTTTGTAACATCTAAAAAAAAATTTAAAGACTCAGATTTATTTTAATAAAATAAAATAAAATATCAATAATTAAATTAAAATTTAGAATAATTTGATAGAGGTTCAGAGTTTGAATTTTTCTCAGTAAAAGTTTGGTTTTATTTGATTTTTAACGATGGGAAAAATTACTAAAGTTGACCCAAGTTTTTGTGCTATAATAAAAAATGTTGGGCCCTTTCTTGTAATTTTTTCCAAACTTTTAGATCAGCATTTTAAAGAGCAAATAGAACATAGAAACGAAAAGAAAGAAATAAAGGAAAAAAAGAATGCACGGACGAGAGTGAGAGGAAGAAGAGAGGAGGAAAAGAGGGACTTGGGCTCGGATTTAGAAGGTTTTGCGGTCGTTGTGAGCTCGGCTACGCAATAAGTAAACTCCCTACTTCAATCCTCTTCCCTCTCTCTTTGTTTTTTTCAATTTTAGAAAAGGAAATTTCTAAAATTTGATCCAAAATGCTTTATTTTTGTAAGCTTTAGTTTCCTTGGGTTCTAGGGAGGATGTTTTGAGTTTCTATATGGTGTTCTAATGTTTTGAGTAGATAATTGGATGACAAGAGATGTTTTAGGCACAAATCAAACCCTAAGAGGTTGGGTTTTTCTCTTTAATGATTTAAGTCTATTGATTTAGTTATAATTTTGCTATTTGAGCACAATAAGATTTAAATTAAGGTTTGGTTTTCATTATAAGGGCTAATGGTGAAAGTTGGTGACACTAAGTGAAGGTTTTTAATTGATTAAAAATTATATAAATTGAAAATTAGCCTAGTAATGGCTAATAAATGGTTTTGGTGGTTAGGTGATACTATGTGAATGGTTGGTTTAATATATGGACCATTAGAATGGATTATGACTCATTGACCCAAGTTGTGTGGTATGAGTTATAGTCTTCATTAATGCTATTTGTCATGATAAGTGATGTAGATCACTTATATGTTGTAGGGATTGTTAGTGGAATTTGTTCGAAAGTTAAGGAACAAGCTGAGTCTTATTTTGTACAAGAGGAACTCTTTTGGTACCAAAGGGTTCAGGTAACAGGAAAATTTATATTTCGTATTACTTTGTTTTAGTTATTTTTGAATAAATATTACTAGCTATCATGCATTACATGTTTTAAAAGATTAAATGTGCTTTATAAGGGGTTATGGGGTATTACTTTGATTATAGTGCAAATATGTTTTCTAATTATTTAACAATAATGTTTTTATGGAAACGAGATTTGTTGCATGTATTGTAATCATAAAGAATAGAAGTTGCACTTAAGGAAGTGTAACTAAGTAAAGTACCTTAGATAGGCTAAGGAACTGTTTAAGGGAGGTTTATAAATGTTATACTACCTTAGAGTGTTGAAGTGGTCAATACTCAGGAAAGGTAGACACGAATAAAAGGTATGATCTCGGTGGGAGTTCACCAATGAGAAGGTGTAGACTTTTGATATTCTGTGGTACACTGCAAGTACTTAGTGTTGCTTTACATATTGTGAGTTCAGTGTACTAAAGTGGTTAGTGTATTGAGTGTTCGACACCTCTCAGTGGGAGAGGGAATCTGACATATGAAATGTGAGGTTGAGTGCCTAGGCCAAGGTAGTCCTCACATGGAGAGTAAGTCGGGCTGGCTCTAGGAGGGAGTTAGTTTTGACTGCTCAGGATTCACGTCGAAGGGGCATAGGCAGTTCGGTGGATTAGATCATGCCTTAGATTATGTTTTGTGCCTGTAGAGGTACAAGTAGGTATAAGGTTTACCTGCGAGTTAAAGAGTGGCAGGGGGCATTTTGTTGGTCATGAAAGGCCATACCGGCCTACGTCATACATTTTAAATGGCTAAATTATATACTATATTGAATTTATTATTCATTTATTCGATTGTGGCTTGCTTTGTAATAATAAATGTAGATTTCTCTGTTACTGAGATTGTGGTTGTCTCATCCCTTTCTTTTCAATATTCTAGGTTCAGGCAAAGGAACCAGTGGAGGATGGGGAAAGGAGCAGAGCTAGGGGTTGTTTGTGAATTGTAAAGAACTGCAACCCCTTTCTTTTGAGCAAATCTATTGTAATGTATTTAGAATTAGGGTGCCAGTACGATATAATTATGTATATGTGCGTGAGTATGTGTGGATTGTATGGCTTGTGTGTGTGAATTTTTGTTTGCTTGTAGACTTATGGCTAGAAAACTTGGCTATGGTGTGTGGTTTTGATGGATTTATTTAGTAGACCAAGTTTTCACTATAAGCAAATATTTATTTTCATATATATGTGATTCCACAAGTAAATGCAAAGTAGTTGCATTGCAAATGGTGTGCTACGGGCAAACATACACCTTGGATAGAGAGAGTGGGTGCTTGGGCCCCACAGAGATCTCTGAGCTAAGTGAAAATGTTTAGTGTGTGTATTCATATGTGTATATGATATTTGGAATAGTTTTTGGCCACTCTTGTGTGATTTGTGCATTTTGGGGGTTTAGGGTCCATTTTGAGAAATGGCACCCGAGTAGTCAAATTTTGGTATAAAGGAGTTTTCTATTATTTAAATGTTCTATCAAGTGTTTTTTAGTCCTATTTGATGTGTCCAAAGTATTTTCATAAGTTTGTGACCATTAGAATGAGATTTGGACAATTTTGAAAATGGTTTTTACCAAAAAAACTGTACTTTTGCATCCGGGTGTCCAAATCTTAATCCGACCGTTGGATTTCTTTAAAATTTGGGTTACAAGTAAAAACTTTTATAAGCTTTGTGTGGGCTTTAGAATCACATCAATCGGATATCGGACAGAAAAACGGCACACTCTGAAATTTGGTCCGGAGGAGCTGTCATGACAACAAAAGTGCTGTCATGACAGCAATATTTAATAATATTGCAACATGTATGAAATTCAATCTGTCCGTTGGATCTTTCCAAAATTTGGTATGCTAATAATACTATTTAAAAGTGACATGTGGGCTTTGAAATCGCTCCGATTGGAGGTTGGATGATGAAATGGTGCACCTCGAAAGTTAGTCCGGAGGTGCTAAAGCTGTCATGACAGCAAAAATAATCAATCTTTTAACATGTCTAATTTTTAATCTGACCGTTGGATCTTTTCAAAATTTAATACACTTATAGTACCCTTTGAATGTGATGTGTGAGCTTTAAAATTATTTCAATCAGCGGTTGAATGATGGAACAACACCTCCCTAAAATTGGCCCGGGAGGGCTGTCATGATAGAAATTTGATGCTGTCATGACAGCATCTTTTTATTCAACTTCATCTAGCTTGCTTCCATGCACTATAGGTAGAATCTATAATTTTTTTAAGGTTTTAAATGATTTATTTATTAAGTTGGTTAGAGGATCAACTCCTTAACCATATTTAGTTTATTTGAATTATGTGATTTTTGGATAACACTCGGGGCAAGTGTTACATTTTTCAATATTTTGGCAATATGCATTAAGATGTTTTTACTTATAACCATCTTGTGTCATTCACATTTGATATCTATGTCATAAGTATATCTTGATATATTTTTGTCATGACACTAGATTTGATTTCTTCTTGTTATTTATTAGGTTCAATTCATACACAGGGAAGAATCAACATTCATCAATAACCAAATCCTCTAACTCCCTATGCGAAAGAAGAATTAATCATTTGAGGATAAATCAACAACCCAGTGCACTAAGTACTTCATCAGCTTATCACAAAATGGTGTCACTAAGGGGGAGGAATCATCTTCAATGAGCTGTTCTCAGATTAAAAATATCAAGAAGCCTCATGCTCATATTTCTCCAATAGGGGAAGAAAATTCTGAAACAAGGAAGACCACCTTGATATAGTCATATGGGGAAGAAGTCACATTCAGATTTTAAATTGAATAGGAGAAGAAGTCATATTTAAGGGAAAATTTTAAACCTTATCTTATTCTTTTATTCCCTTGCTTATACTTCAAAGCCTTTTTGTTAATGACAAATAGGGGGAGAAGTTATCATGAAAAATATGATTTGCTAAACACTTATTTTCTATCAAATAAGCATATTTTTCAAGAGTGATTTGTCATCATAAAAAAGGGGGAGATTGTTGGACATAATGACTTGTCACATTATATTTAGCTTAAGTTTTGATGATGACAAATATAGATGAGTTAATTATACTTATGCCTAATTATATATATATACTAGTTAACCATGACTATAAAATAAGTGCTTTAAGGTATTCTTATCTATATTGTTCCATATTACACATGAGATTTGAAAAAATGAGTTATATGAACAAAAGTTATTTTACACTATCATAATTTTTCTTATCTTAAAGTAATTCTATATCCAAAAGTATTCATAGTATTATCTTTTATATATTGGATATAGGGCTTTTCATATGCATAGTACCATGATCTTTATATCTATACTTATATGCATATTGATACTTGAACTAACCATTTTATTCATGATATATCATTTAAGGTTATGCAAAGTAAAGATGAGAATGAGCATGAAGAGGAAAAAATTGAAATCATCATTAGCATGCATGCCACACTCAAAATAGGAGAACATAAAGATAAGGATGATCTAAAAAGAGCTTAAGAAGAATAAAGACATTCATACAAACTTGAATGCACCTTAAAAGCCATGGATTTGATAGGTATAATATCATTAGACTGGAAATATTTATGTTAAACTCATTGATTTAGATATACAATATTGGCTCAAGCTATTTTAAATCAAAACATGCATTTTAGCTATTAAGAGAAAGAGTGAGATATATTTTTCCATAATCAAAATTTTCATCTTTAATCATATATATCTCATAAGGTTTGGAATATTTTGATTAGCAACTCCATAAAATTTTCAAATTTGTTCTACTTACTTAAAAAGGAGTTAAGTTAAAAAAAGTTATGAACACTTGAAGTTTAAGCTTTAAAATGAAAATTGTGTAGAAAATTAGATTTGACCTTTGGTCATGTTTTTAGTCATATATCTCACTGCGCAAATCATTTTAATGTAAAATATTTCTTATTTGAAAATAGACTCTAATAGATTTTCAATGATAGTTTATTTATTCAAAATTGAGGTCTATTGATAAAGATATGAATTTTAGAAGTTGAATGTTGAGATATTGATTTTGCACAATATTTAGAGTTGACCTTTAATCTCTTTTGATCATATCTCAAAAGTCACATTGAACTTAAGTGTAAAACCTCTTTGATTGAGAGCTTTCTAATGTATAATTTTCTAGATTTCGAGTTGCATTGAGTGTGTGATAGCCTTATGAAGTCTTGTGTAGTGGAGCCCTCTAATATATGCATGAATAAGATTGGTACACACGAGTAAATCATCTTTAAAGTGCTTTAATGTGCAATTCAAGTGTGAACGACTTCCTACCCGCATGAAATGTCATCCAAAAGCTTTATTTTCACTTAATAGTTTTTACGATCTAATTGAAGTGTAAATCACTTTTTATCCACGCGTGAAATGACCTCTAAAGGCTTATTTTTCACTGAATAGCTTGTATAAACTAATTCAAGCTTGATTTGTAATGTTCTCAAGCGTGATTTGTCACCTAAATAAGCTAAATGCTTTTTAAATTCAATCCACACTTGAATATACTAAGGTTCCATGTGTGATTTGTCACATAAATAAAGAATGAAAATTCTACATGACAATCCACTCTTAAAAGACAAGAGCATTCAAGCTTGATTTGTCATCCTTAATAGATTGAAGTTTCTACTAGCCATTTCAAGCTTAGGAGTGATGAGCATTTAAGCTTGATTTGTCACCTAGGAAAACCACATGATGTTTCAAGCTTGAGTAAAAAATGATCCACACTTGATTTGTCACCCATGCATGACATTTCAAGTTTGAATTAGAAATGATCCATGCTTAATTTGTCACTTGGGCATACTGCATGACGTTTCAAGCTTGAATTGGAAATATTCATGCTTGATTTGTCACCTGTGCATGTGAAATGTCCGTTTCACACATGAATGGGTCTATTTTAAGCTTGAAACGCCACCAACGACTATAATCATTATGCAACGGCTATAAACAGTCATATTATGTCTTTAACACATATTTCACTCTATAGGCTATAAATATAACACTTCAAGCTCATCTTAATAAAGGATTAATGCTAGAAATCATTGAGTTATGAGATTTGCATTCTTTATACTCTTATTATACAAAAATCAATGTTCTTGAGCTAATATTATTTATATATTCATTATTTAAGTATTAGAGCTTCATTGTACTCATCTTAGAGAGAGTTTAACTAAGTGATTTACATATTCAAAATCATTTTAAAGTTGAGGGAGAGATTTTTCTTATAATCAAGAGAGGTTGTTCTTTTGAGAAAAGAAGCTCACTAGTGGAGTGAGTTGATGTAAAGGCTTATAAGTGTCCAAAATAAACTTGTGATTATATTGTGGTCGCAAGCAAATTTTAAGTAGTTTCTTAGGGACTGGACGTAGGCCCAAGTGGTGGAGCTAAACCAGGATAAATTATAGTTTGCATTCTCTTTTCCCTTAACTCTTTATATTTTCAACAATCTTAGCTTATGCTATATTTTAGTGTTCAAAATTGAATTTTATATATCTACATGCTCTTACTTAAACTTTCACTTAGAAATTAATTTTACACATGCTAAGCTTGTGAAAATTACTTTAGCATTATTACAATAAAAGTTTAGTATTGAATTTGCTTAAACTTTTCCTTTTACATAGTTTTGCTGAAAAAGTTTCAAAAGAACCAAAAATTTTATAAACACTCAATTCACCCCCTTCTTGAGTGTGTTGCCATATCTAACAGTTATGTACAAGGTAGTTGGTCTAAGTATCAATATGCATATAAGAATAGATATGAAGGTTATAGTACTATGGATATGAAAGACCTTGTGTTCAATATAAAAGATAATACTTTGAATACCCTTAGATATAAAACTCACTTTAAGATAAGGAAAAATATAATAGTATAACTTTTATGTGCAAAAATCCTTTTTCCAAATCTCACTTAGTATAGAATAATATAGGTAAAAATACTTTAAAACATTTCTTCTAAAACCATAGTTAACTATTATATATATATATATATGAAAACAATTAGGCATAAAGTTATCTATATTTGTTATTATCAAAATTTAAGCTAAATGCAATGTTATAAGCTATTATGTCCAATAGCATACAAGTGTGTTCATAGTATTTATTTTGGAATGGCTTTCTATCTTTTGTATATATTAGTAATTGAAATTGATGTAAATGGGGACAAATTTTCATTAGGGTACTTAGTGCGACAATCACAAGTTCTTATATGAAATCAGTTGTTACTAATTTCCTACAAGTTGTAATTGACATTGTCTATATATTGATAGTAACTTGTTATTCTTATAATGAAAGTTGATAATTTTGTTTGCATAAGTGTTAGTTTTATATCAAGTTTGGGAGGAAACTTGACTGTGTGGTTATTTGTCAATCAACATATATGGGTGCTTATTAAATGCACATGGTTGCTTGTCAAAGTTTTTTTGTTGTTGCACAAGATGCTTGTCAAATTTAAATGAACACTTGTTAGTACAAGAGCAACACTTGTTTAAAACTATATCAAGCCTATCAATTTTTTAACTTGTTTGTTAACAAATTGCCTCTTATTAATTTCTTATTTTTACTTGTTAATATCTGAATATTTGCTAATATAGGATCAAGACTTATGTATAATTAAACCAAGCTTATTAGATTTTCTAATTTGTTCTTTAACGAAATGTCACTTGTTGATTACTTATAGTAACTTGTCAATATCCAAATGCTTGCTTGTTACCAACACTTGTGTAAAATTAAACAAGGCCTATCAATTTTTCTAACTTATTCATTAACAAATTGCTGCTTGCTAATTTAATGCAGTTACTCATCAATATCTAAGTGATTCTTGTTAATACAAGACCAACATTTGTATATAATTAACCAAGCCTATCAATTTTCCTAATATGTCCATTAATGAATTGTCACTCGTTAATTATTTATGGTTACTTGTTAATATTTGAATGCTTGCTTGTTAATATTAAACTAACACTTTTATGGAATTAAACCATGCCTATTAGTTTTTCTAATTTGTTCATTAACAAATGTCGGTTGTTAATTGTTTATAGTTATTTGTCAATATTCGAATGCTTGCTTGTTAATAAAGGACAAATACTTGTGTAAAATTAAACCAGGCTTATCAATTTTTTCTAACTTGTTTATTAACAAATTGCTTCTTGTTAATTTTATATGGTTATTCGTCAATATTTAAATACTTGCTTGTCAATACAAGACCAACATTTGAATATAATTAAAACAGGCCTATAATGAATTGCCACTTGCTAATTACTTCTGGCGACTTGTTAATATTTGAATACTTGCTTGTTAATATAGGACCAATACCCTTAGATAATTAAACTAGACCTATCAAGTTTCCTAACTTGTTCATTAACAAATTGTTGCTTGTTAATTACTTATGGTCACTTGTCAATATTGTTGGAAATTATGCCTTAGGGCCAACCATTATACTATGCACATTGTTATTTAATGAGTTTCTCTTTTGTTATCATAATAATTGTATGTTCAATATGATAATTGTATCCTTGGACAAACTATACTGATTGTCCTATATATCCCTGGTCGGTCATCTTTGAGGGATCATGGAAGAAACAAGACTAGTATAACATTGATTAATTATAGAGATACAAATTAAAATCATAGGCACTTGAAAGAGTACAAGGTGCTGGACCGACCCGCTATGAGAAAGCTGCATGGTATAAGTCATAAGCTTATCTCATATGTAACTATATCACTAAACCCTTTGATTTGAGATCATCATGAATTCCTACATGATGACCACTAAACTTTGACCTAGTCAAAAATCACCTTTTACCGGGTGATCATAAAGGCTATGATTGAGTTTAGTGATATTCATGCAGAGGAATATGAGTAGTCAAGATAGAATTTGTCCCTCACATTAAGTGAGAGATATTACTGGGCCCCTCGATGAGTAAGACTGAGAAAATGTATGGCCATACTATAATGAAAATGGTTTTTCCATTACTACTGTCAGTCTACTTAGAGATTGAGAAAGTAACGGCCAGGTAAAGGAGAATGACAATTCCATATCTCAAGCTTGATCGAAATATCATGTGATAAAAGGGATGTGATATGGTTGCATGATAGGTTACATTGGATCATCAATCCCCATGTGAATTGGGTAGTTACAATGTCTTGCTAGAGGCCACTTGTGACTTGTGGGCTAATCGTGTAATTAGCCTACTGTTAATTTTATATGGGCCTATAGGGTCGCACACAAGAACAGCCTAACTTGAGTTATAATGTCCAAGTTCATTGAATCCAGAATATGTTTAGATTTTATAAATGTAATATAGGGTGAATGAATTATATATATATATATATATATATATGAATATTTATTTGATAAATATTTATATGAAATATAAAATTTAAAATATAATTATATATATATATATATGATATATGTATATGTATATAATATATAAAATTAAATATAGATAATATAATATATATTTTTTCGAAATATATATGTGTGTATATTTATATATATTCGTATATATATAATATAATATGTATATATGATATATATATTATACTATCTTGTATTATATTATATTATATTATGTTAGTTTTAAATTTAATTTTTATATGATAGATTAAATTTAATTACTAACATGATATAAGAGAATATCATGTCAGTTTTATAATTTAAATTTATAAGATAAATTTGAATTAGATATAATATTATGGATTAAATTTATGAGATAAATTTAATTAAATTTTCGTGGGCTTTTAAGTGGAAGACGAAAACCTTTATCTGTAATATAGATAGGGGCATCCTTTATGACAGATTAGAGAGTTAGAAAAGTTTTGATGGCAAAAATACTCTAAGAGTCACGAAACACCTTATAGAAAGGAAAATTACCATTCAAAGAAGAACGGACGTTGAGAGCGCTAGCACGCTGTTTGAGTTAGAGAGCTGTTCATGTGGATACCGGTAGAGGGAGCAGATCTACTTTGTCAACTCTTGAGATCCAAACTCTTGAAGAGAATGTGCGCCAAGCTTGAAGAATTAAAAGGTAACTCTTCTATCTACCTTGACTTAAACGTGTTCGTTTGGTCCATATCAGGATAGGGACTTTAAAATTTTAATCTTCTGCCATGCCTCCCTATCCAGCAGTGGTACCAGAGCCAGGTTAAATTTTCATTTAAGTTGGGTTTTGGTTGATTATGTTCTTAAATCTTCATGTGATGAACTTCTTTGGATGAACATTGCTTTAAGATTTTCAAAATTTATATGTGATATTTTTAAAATCTATATATATGTTTTTCATGTGATATTTTTGAAACATATATATGTGTAAACTCATTTTATATATATTCAAATTTATATAAATTTAAATAAATTAATGTGATTAATATCTGGCTATATGATGTGTGTTCTTAATATGACTAATGTTCGTCCATATGATGTG
This sequence comes from Prosopis cineraria, assembly GCF_029017545.1. Lineage (NCBI taxonomy): Eukaryota > Viridiplantae > Streptophyta > Magnoliopsida > Fabales > Fabaceae > Prosopis > Prosopis cineraria. The sequence continues at coordinate 10,201 of NW_026556339.1, read as the reverse complement.
CATTCTCAATGTCATTATTGTTCATTCGCGTTCTCATATGGTTTAGGCCGGATTGTCAATATGATTGATGAATCTAAAGGGTATGAGGTATCAACTCATTCAAAGAGAATAAGCTTGTCGAAAGCTCCAAGGGGTGCTGCCCCCTGCACCCCCTACAAGGACCGCTGTGGCTAACTCTGCGTAGCAACCTAATTCACAATTTATAGCTTTTAATTATATATGAATTGTTTATTTGTTGTGTTTTCTTCTCCTTGAAGTTATTTGGGTATGGTGACACATATTGTAATGTCCACCTTGACATTACCCAAATTCACCACACAATCACAACAACTAATCATAATTAGGAGCGAGGATTTGCTCCTAATCTCACATTATATATATAAAGGTTAAAACTAATAATATTTTAAAAATAATTGAGGAATATTTAGGATCCCATAAAAACCCTTAAAATTGATAGTTTGAGCTCAAACTTAATGATTTATAAAGGTATTGGAAGCATGGAAAAGTTTTGGGAAGCAAACCACTTCAAAACAGGGCCAAAAATGTCACTTTTGAGTGTTTTGGTCTATACGCCACAGCTTGTGGCACAGAATGCCATGTTTTCTCGCTGTACCGTGCGCCGCGGCTTGCATGAAATGTGTACCGGCGCACCTGTCCATGACAGCAATGCTATCATGACAGCTTTTCTGGACAAACTTCGAACACCCGCCATTTTCACATCCGATGTCCGATTGGAGTGATTCAAGTGCCCACGTGAAGCTTATTCAATAAGCTAACTAATGGTATAAGTTTCATTACAATCTGACACTGTATGAGAATTTTAGACACTCAGATGTAAAAGTCAGTTTTTCAAAGAAATTTTCAACCATCCAAGTACCCAAGACTCATAACTTATACCATTAACCCATTATGAGGCTTGAACCAAGTCCAATAGACCACAATACACTTGAGTGACCAATCAAATGCACAAAAATATATCAAACACAAAATTTGGCCACTCAATGGCCATTTTGCCCAATATGACCAAAATGCACAATTAGCACTACAAGCACTATTTGGCCTCTATTGCCACATAATACACTACTAATACATTATCATCACTTAGATAAAACGTTCCTTGCACTTGTATTAGTATTTTAGCCCATCACCACAAAAATTACCACATATTCACCTCATATACAATGTTGGGCTAAAATACACAACAACATAGTATGAAACAAGTGCAACCAATCAAAATGATATGCATTCCTAGTTAGCAACATATAATATCATATAACAAGTTTATGTACACCACTCAAACTAAAATTGGGCTTTACAAAGAGTGTAGCAGATATGCTAGCCCCCGCCCGATTCCCTCCCTGGCTGAGTCTCACTGGTAGCACCTGTAAAATGATAATCCACAGGGTGAGATAAAAATCTCAGTAACTAAGATAATCTACATTATTGATTAACAAGCCAAGTTATAAACAAGTATTAAAATGAGTAACATAATCACATCATATAATATCACCACAAATTTGCATGCATTATCCCTAACCATCCGATCCTCCAATAGTCCCGATCGAACCAATAGGCTATTTCACAGAACCAAACCACATGTATGGTCCCCAAGCTCACCATCCATGGTAGGACTACACGGCCAAGGTGTCCTAAACCACTTCTGAACTACTGTTTCCCCCTATTATAAGTAATTGGGGTGTCGTTACTCCAACACCGCATCCTACGGATGCTAAGAAACATAGTCTCCAACTCCGCACCCTTTTGGGTATTAAGGAGAGTAAGTCTCCAACACCGCACCCATTTTCGAGTACTAAGAAGAATGAATGCTACACCTAGCGTCCCGAGATGCTAGCAATGCCATATGGACTTAATCTTCACTATCTCCACCAAGGTGACCTCCCATCCTCTAATATGCCACATTTCACTACATATCTCCACATGACCATGCATAAAAAACTTTTCAAACAAGTATAATAAACTATTTCTATTTACTTTAAAAATATAGAATTTTACAAACCAATACTCCACTTTTTCTAAAATAGTTAACCTTTAAAGAATTTATGCATATATACTCAACAAATCATAGAAAAGCAATTGAGAATAACTTATACAAGGTAATAAACAATGCAAATTATCTAGTTACCTCAACCCTTTTGTCACTAAAAGGGTTACCCGTGGTATAAAATTCTCTTCTTATGTCAAGGTAAGTCTTCCCACACCACAATCTACATCAACAAATACTATATGTTAATTTTCAATTAACACAAGCATTATTAGCTAATAATAACCTCCCAATTCTCCCACTTCTCACTCAAATTCTTAACAAATAGACTTGTCAAGGTTAGAATTTGTTCACAACATCCCTTTATGTCTCTTTCTAACTCTATCACAACATAAAACTCAATATCTCAACTTATCACACTTCAACACCTTATGATCAAGATAAAGCTTGATCCAACTTCCACTAAACAACAAAGTAGCTTCATATTACCACATATTCAAGATCAATAAACCTAAATTGAACCTTTAGAATCAATAAAAACCTTTAAAACATTGATTCATGGCTTAATTCCATCAGATTAAATTCTCACTCTTCCAAATCCCATGAAAAATGAGATGAAAAGGTAGAGGAGAAGGGTAGGAATCTTACCCAAGAGTTTGAAGGCTTAAATGATCTTCAAAATCCTTCCAAATTGATGCCCTAGCAGTGCCCAAAGTTGCTCCCTTCGTGCTCTAGGTTTCCCACCACAAAATCTAATTTTTTCTACTGATTCCTAAAAATTTAAGTTGCCTGCTGTGCCGTGTGCCACAGCGCACACCACACAAGCCGCGGCTCATGGCGTAGCAAGCAACAACTTGATTTTGCTCCCCTCGATGCCTCTCGACTTGATCCAACTTTCATCCTATCTCAATTTAGAGCCAAATATGACCCAAAAATCCAATTAGCCACCCAAAAACATAATTAAATAAATTAATCATATTTTTAACTAATTTATCCCTTAATTAATCCATTTTTTCAGATTTGATGTTTTAGGATGTTACACATATGGCTCTAGTTTTACCAGGGTTGTAAATTTTAAATACAACCTGCGTGTCATGCCTCTCTCTATAAATTCTAAATGTACATTCTCTTCTCTTCTCAATCCCCTTATATGAATAAATAAGGTTTCTTGATGTAATTTATCTTCTTATAGAGGTCCTCTCATTGGCTTGGGATAGACATAGGTTAGGTGAGCCATATTATGTCATGTTTAGTTATGCTTTTGATTAGATCATAATATGCATGATTTTGTATGAGATACAACCGCTGTCACTTTACACATTTATTAAATTAATAAGTCAAATCCTCTAATCAAAATCTTAAGTCATAATGCTGTCAATGAATGAATTCTTGTCAAAATCTAGATCACTTAAATGTAGGATCCACTAAAGTGGATACATTTGGGTTATCTTGGTGAGACAAGCGTGAGTAGTGGTGCTACTCATAAAGATTCATTATTGTCTGACTTAATTGAGATTATCAAAACAGTTTTGGATGTTAAGGCATTAGATGGGATTGAACATGCTAGATCATAAGATGATTGAATCCCATAAAGATCTAAGAGTTACATATAATATAATTGGTAAATGAGTTACCTACCTAAATAACTTAATTTTAAGCGTCCTGCCAAAGCGGACTTAAATTTAAGTAAAATATAGGTCTTAGCCCACTAATCAAATTTAAGGGTTGTTAGTTTTAGTGGGAGATATAAAATTAACTTTATGTATTTTATTGTAAAATCATGTCGACTAGTAACACTGCTACACTGTCATTGGGATCAGTCCTTGAGAAGGACAAACTCAATAGGACGAACTTTCTTGACTGGTTTAGGAACTTGAGAATTGTTTTTAAGTAGGAAAGAAAGGCTTATTTCCTAGATGAACCCATTCTTGAAGAGCCTGCGACTAATACTCCAAGAGCTCAAAGGGATGCTTACATAAATCACACCAATGACTCGGTGGATATAGGATGCCTATTGCTAGCTACCATAGTTCTAGAACTTCAAAGAGATTTGGAACACATGGAGGCTTATGAGATGATTGTACATTTTAAGGAAATTTTCTAGCAACAGGCAAGGAAAAAGAGGTACAAACCATAAAGGCCTTACACTCTTGCAAGATGGCTGAGGGTGCATCAGTTAGCACTCATGTTTTGAAGATGAAGAGCTATATTGATTACCTTAAGAGGCTTAGATTTCCCTTAAGCCAGGAGTTAGCCACATATTTGATCTTGAACTCACTCCTGGAAAGTTATGACCAGTTTGTTATGAACTATAATATGAATGACACAGAGAAATCCATTTCTAAACTACATGAGATGCTTAAAACTGCTATGCAAAACATTAAAAAGAGCCTAGCATTGTTTTGATGGTTCAGAAAGGAAAGGGTATGAAAAAGAAAGGCAGGGCAAGGGCAAGGGCAAGGGAAAGGGTAAAGGATCAAATGGTAGGACCAAAGAGTTGAACAAGCCCAAAACCAAGCTTCCAACCAAGAAGGTAAAGCCTCCAAAGAAAGGAATTTGCTTCTTTTATAATGAACTAGGTCATTAGAAAAGGAACTGCAAGCTCTACCTGGAAGATCTAAAAAAGAAGAAGGATAACAGGGCTACTCCTTTAGGTATTTATGTTATAGACATTTACCTTTCTACTTCTTCTGCATAGGTATTAGATACTGCATGTGGTTCTCATATTTATACAAATGTGCAGGGTCTCAGACACAGTAGAAAGTTGATGATGGGTGAAGTGGACCTACGAGTTGGAAATAGAGCAAGAGTTGCTGCTCTAGCCATAGGTACTTATGAATTACTTTTGCCTAGTAGGCTTTTGTTAGTTTTGAACAATTGCTATTATATTCCTGCTTTGAGTAGCAACATTGTTTCTCTTTCTTATTTGGATAAGAAAAGTTTTACTTCCATTACTAAGAATGGTAAATGTTCTATTTATCGAAATGGCATTTTTATGCTAATGGTGATTTGCATTTTAGTCATTATCTTTTGAATTTGAAACATCCTAGTAATGAAGACATCTATAACGTAACTACCAAAAGGATTAAATCAAATGATTTGAATCCAACCTACTTGTGACATTGTCGTCTCGGCCAAATAAATGAGAAACTCATTTCTAAGCTCCATCAAGATGAACTTCTCAACTCATTTGACTTTGAATCTTATGACACTTACGAATCTTGTTTATTAGGAAAGATGATGAAAGCACCTTTTTTTAGGCATGGTAAGAGGGCTAATAACTTACTGGGACTCATACATATAGATGTATGTGGACCAGTGAGCACAGCTGCCAGATGGAGTTATCTGTACTTCATTACCTTTATTGATGACTACAGTAGATATGAATATATCTACCTAATGAAACACAAATCTGAATCTTTTGAAATGTTCAAAATATTCAAAATGAAGTATAAAACTAACTTGGCAAGACTATTAAAACTCTTCGATCTGATTGAGGAGGTGAATATTTGAGCTAAGAATTCATTGATCATCTAAGGAGTTGTGGGATAGTCTTACAATTAACTCCTTCAGTAATACCACAATAGAATGGTGTTTCTGAGTGGAGAAATCGGACACTAGTGGATATGGTTCGACCATGATGAGTCAAGTAGATCTTCCACCATCCTTTTAGGGCCATACACTAGAAACAGCTGTGTTCACACTGAGCCATGTTCCATCTAAGGCAATTGAGGAGACACCATATGAGATATGGACTAGGAAAAAACCTAGTTTGTCTTTTCTCAAGATTGGGGAAGTAAGGTTTATGTTAAGATACAAGCCTCAGACAAGTTAGCACCTAAATCCACAAAGTGCCTTTTTGTGGGGTATCCTAAAGAAACAAAGGGATACTATGTCTACAATCTCCCAATAATAAAGTGTTTGTAATTTGAAATGGTATCTTTCTAGAAAGATAATTTATCTCTAAAAGAACTAGTAGAAGCAAGATACATCTTGAAGAACTTCAAGAACCATAAAATAGCACAGAGTCATAGATGGAAAACCGAGAAGACTTATAAGAAGTAAATGAGCCTACTCAAATAACACAAGGCCCACAAAGGTCTGATAGGACACATCATCATCCTCAAAGATATGGATTTCTGATTAATGAATATTGTGATGTGTTGCTCATTAAACACAATGAACCAACCACCTACCAAGAAGCCATAGTAGGACCAAATTTCGAGAAATGGCTAAATGCTATGAAGTCTGAAATGCAATCTATGTATGATAATAAGGTATGGATCTTAATCGATCCACCTAGAGAAATAAAAACCATCGGGTGCAAGTGGGTTTTTAAGGAGAAACCTAACATGGATGGCAAAGTAAATGTCTTCAAGGCACAATTGGTTGTAAAAGGATTACCCAAACTCATGGTATAGACTATGATGAAACCTTTTCATCGGTCGTAATAGCTAAATCAATTAGAATCTTCCTTGCCATTGTAGCATATTATGACTATGAAATATGGGAGATGGATGTTAAAACAGCATTCCTTAATGGACGTCTACTTAAAGAAGTGTACATGACATAACCTAAAGGCTTTATGTGTCCAAAGGACTCTAGAAAGGTGTGCAAGCTTTAAAGACTCATTTATGGATTGAAGAAAGCATGTCAGAGCTGGAATCAATGTTTTGATGAAGTAATCAAAGAGTTTGGATTCATTCAAAACATTGATGAACCTTATGTTTATAAAAGGGTTAATGGCAGCATAATTATATTTCTAGTGCTATATGTAGATGATATCCTACTCATTGAGAATGACATTCCTAACATGCAGAATGTCAAGTCTTGGTTAGAAAAATCTTTCTTTATGAAGGACTTTGGTAAAGTTACTTATATCCTTGGGATTAAGATCTATAAAGATAGATCCAAAAAGCTAATAGGCCTAAGTCAGAGCACATACATATACAAGATACTGCTTAGGTTCAGTATGTAAGATTCAAGAGGGGTTTCATCCTCATGTCTCATGGCATTTATCTTAACAAAGGCCAGTGTCCTAGTACACAAAATTAGTGAGATCGCATGAGTAAGGTTCCATATGCCTCAGCAATTGGATCTATCATGTATGCCATGTTGTGTACTTAATAGCATATTTCATTTACCTTAAATATGACCAGTAGATACCAAGTAGATCTAAGAAGGATCATTAGACTGCTGTTAAGAATATCCTAAAGTAATTAGGATATGTGTTCACCTTAAATGGTGGGGCAATGAGCTGGAAGAACTCAAAGTAGAGCACAACAGCTGATTCTACAATAGAAGCTGAGTATATAGTAGTATCAGATGCAGCTAAGGAAGTCATTTGGATCAGGAAGTTCATTGCTGAACTAGGAGTGGTGCTTAGCATCTCAGATCCAATAAACTTGTTCTATGACAATAGTGGTGAAATTGCACAAAGCAGGAGCTAAGGTCACACCACAAGACTAAGTATATACTCAGGCATTTCCACCTTACCACAGAGATCAATGATAGAGGTGATATAAAAATATGCAAGGTAGCAGGAGAAGAGAATGTTGCTGATCCTCTTACAAAGTCTCTTACACAGGTGAAGCATAAGCATCATATCAAGACAATAGGAATTAAACAAATTAATTGTACCTAGTGCAAGTGGGAGGATGTTGGAAATTGTGCCCTAGGGCCAATCATTATACTATGCATATTGTTATTTAATAAATTTCTCTTTTGTTATCATAACAATTGCATATTCAATATGATAATTATATCCCTAGACAAACTATACTTATTGTCCTAAATGTCTCTGGTCGGTCATCTTTAAGGGATCATAGATAAATAAGACTAGTATGACTTTGATTAATTATAAATATACAAATTAAAGTCATAGGTACTTGAAAGAGTATAAGGTACTGGACCGACTTGTTATGAGAAAGCTGCATGGTACAAGTCATAAGCTTATCTCATATGTAACTATATCACTAAGCCCTTTGACCTGAGATCATCATGGATTCCTATATGATGACCACTGAACTTTGATCTAGTCAAAAGTCACCTTTGATCGGGTGATTACAAAGGCTATGATTGAGTTTAGTGATATTCATGCAGAGGAATATGAATGGTCAAGATAGAATTTGTCCCTCACATTAAGTGAGAGATATTACTAAGCCCCTCGATGAATAAGACTGAGAAAATATATGGACATACTTTAATGGAAAAGGGTTTTTCCATTACTACTATCAATCTACTCAGAGATTGAGAAAGTAACGGTCAGGTAAAGAGAATAACAATTTCATGTCTCATGCTTGACCAAAATATCGTATGACAAAAAAGGATGTGATATGGTTGCATGATAGGTTATATTGGATCATTGATCCCCATGTAAATTAGGTAGGTGCATGTCTTGCTATAGGTCACTTGTAACTTATGGGCTAATTGCATAATTAGCCTATTACCAATTTCATATGGGCCTACAAGGTCACACACAAGAAACAACCCAACTCGAGCTATTATGTCTAAGTTTATTGAATCTGAAATATGTCTAGATTCAATGAATGTAATATAGGGTGAATAAATTATATATATATATATATATATTTAAATATTTATCAAATAAATATTTAAATATATATATATTTATATGAAATATAAAATTCAAAAAAATATAATTTTATATATATATATATATTTTCAATATATAATATATGATATATGTATATGATATATAAATTAAATATAGATAATATAATATATATATATTATATTTGAAATATGTGTGTGTGGTGTATATGTTTGTATATATATAATATAATATGTATATGTGATATATATTATATTATATTATATTATATTATGTTCGCTTTAAATTTCCTTTTTCTCTGACAGCTTCCCTTTAATTACTAACATGATATAAGAGAATCTCATGTCAGTTTTCTAATTTGCATTTCTAAGATCCATTTGAATTAGATATGATATTCTGGATTCCCTTTCTGCGCTCCCTTTCCTTCCCTTTTTATGAGCTTTTCAGTCGCAGACGCCACCCCTTCTCTATATACTCTCTCGATATCGAGTCGACATCCTTATGAGGATTAGAGAGTTAGAACAGTTTTGATGGTAAAAACACTCTAAGAGCCACAAAACCCCCTGTAGAAAGGAAATTACCGTTCAAAGAAGAGCGGCTGCTGAGAGCACTAGCACACTATTCAAGTTAGAGAGCTATTTGTGTGAATATTAATAGAGAGAGTAGATCTACGTTGTCAACTCTTGAGATCTAAACTCTTGAAGAGAATGTGCGCTAAGGTTGAAGAATTAAAAGGTAACTCTTTTATCTACCTGACTTAAACGAGTTCCATCAGTCCATATAGGATAGGGACTTTTAAAATTTTAATCTTCACTGCGCCTCCCTATCCAACAGATATATGAATGCTTGCTTATTAATATAGGGTTAATACTTGTACATAATAAAACTAGGGCTATTACTTTTTCTAACTTGTTCCTTAATGAATTGCCGCTTGTTAATTACTTATTGTTACTTATCAATATCCAATGCTTGCTTGTTAATATAAGACCAACACCTTTGTAAAATTAAACCAAGCCCATAAGTTTTTCTAACTTGTTTATTAACAAATTGCCATTTGTTAATTGCTTATGGTTACTTGTTAATATCTGAATGCTTGCTCTACAAGACTAACACTTATTTATAATTAAATCAGGCCTATTAGTTTTCTAACTTGTTCATTAATGAATTTCCACTTGCTAATTCTTATGGTTGCTTGTCGATATCTGAATGCTTGCTTGTTAATACAGGACCAACACTTGTTATTTTAAGCAGTTGTGTTTGTTAAATACAGAGTTATTTGACATTTTATGAATGCACGCTTGCTCCAACAAGATCATTATCTAACCTTTCCAACTACCAGACATTCTTGAATATTTAACTTGTTAATTAACATAATAATGCTTGTGAAAATGTAAAGGTTCATTCAAATATATTAACAACTTAAAATGTGACATTAACAAACTCATAATACTATATTAACATATACATTTCTACCAATAACCTCATGTAGTCATATGTTTCATATGAATTAAAACCGGATTGACAAGTTCAGAAAAATAGATTAACTAGAAGTATGAAATTAACAAGTTATATTACTACATTAATATGTACAGTTTCATCAATAAAACTTGGGTAGGCACATGTTT
>NW_026556338.1:0-37809 GCF_029017545.1 Prosopis cineraria | reverse complement strand
TGAAACTACCTCAATCAGACGTTGAATGAAGTTTTAGGATACATTAAAAGTTTGCTCCCCGTGCTGTCGATGACAGCACTGATTTATCTCAAATTTCATGCAATGCGCTATGACACATAGCATAGAGAAGACACGTTGCGATGCACGAGCATAAGCCATGGTGCACATGTCATTTTTTATATAGAATTTGTTTTTAAGATTTAAAACTTATTATCTAGGTCCCAATTGACTTTCATGCTTCTGCTTTGTTTTTTAAACCTTTAATTTGAACTCATTAAATCATGTTTGAGATTTGAACTATTGAGATTAGGATTTCCTTGAAAGATTTTTGAGAAATGTTCTTTTTAAAATCTTGCAGTTTGGTATCCTTGAGGGTAAAGCCTTGGATTACCATAATATGGAGTTAAGTGTGATTTACCTCAGGGAAGTTACAATTTAAATTCCTAAATCTACTAAAAACCTCAATTAAAACCCTATTGTCTCCACCATCATTCTACAATCTCTTCTTCGATGATTTCCCTTAAGCAATTCCCCCCAATTTTCTCTTAATCTCGCCAACCAAACCCTTACATTACCTCTCACGAATTTGTCTTCCTTGTTACTACACTTGGCAACCTCATCACAAGCTCACAATGTTCCTTAAACTTGGGATCTTGAAGATGTTGTTTCTGCAAGTTTCCCTTCTTCTTCAAGCTATGTAAGTTTAATTCATCTCTCTCTCTATGGTTTTTCATTTAATTTTTATAACCTGGAGTTGTGATTTTTGTTGGCATTATAATTTTATGGATTTTTTTTATTTAGATAGCATAGAGTTCTTTGTCACTATCTTGCTGCTGAATTCTAAACCTAATTTTTAAAAATTATCTTTGTCTCTCTTCATTGTAAGTTTCTTTTCAATCACTCCCATATAATTTTTCTTCATCTGTTATGGTGGAATTATTGAGCTTGAAATTAATTTGTCAATTGCTAAGGGGTTTTATTTTGTTTTTGCAAAATGCCTAACTTAGTTGTTGTGTGCATTGTTTTTTACAAAATGCCCTGACTTGGTTTTTGTGGGGGATTTAATTTTTTTGTATTTGTGATTGTATATAGATTAATTTATATGAAAAAGAGGGCTAAATGCCTAAAAAGTTCATTTTATGTCGTTATACTGTTGAATTTTACTTTGAATAGTACTAAATAAAGGATGTATTACTTAGCTTTCAAATTTTTTAAACTTTGTTGTTAGTTTTGTTGGTATTAGGATGATTGAGTTGAGTTGAATTATTATATAAGATAGTATAGGGATTAAATTCAATGTAAAGTGAAGGCAAAATGTGCTAGAAAGTTTTACTTTTAAGCCATTATGTTAGTTGATTTTAGTTTGAAAGTAATAGTTTAGATTAAAGTTTGAATGTAATTATATAAACTCTCAACAATTTTGGTAATTCATTTAGGACCTTTTTGAAATTGTTGTTTGATTGTGAATTTACAATTCATGTTGTTATATTACGACCTTGTTGAAATTGTGATTGTCTGTGGTTGCATAATATTGATGTTATGTTTATTTTTGTTGGATTGAAATGAGGGCAAATAGCCTAGGAAAGTCTTATTTTTAAGCTATTATGTTGCTAAGTTTTTTTGTTTAAGATAGAGTACTTACAATTAGTTTAGCATAATTGTAGGTATTATCTTAAATTTACTTCTGCTGATGGACAGCTAGATACTAGAGAGGAAATAATGAAATTATTTAATATTTAGTTTATATTTCAATTAAATTTATACATTTTTCATCGTTTCAAATTTCTAACTTCAGCTTATTTTCTTTCTTATTGGTGTTGTCGTGCTTTCACATAAAAGAACTTTCCTATACAATTAAAGTACAAGTCAGATGATCCAAGCCTACACTAATTGAAAGATAATAAAGGTACTTATCACTACTAATTTAAACAATCAATACAAACTTTCTAATTAATTCAATTTACATGTATATTGGTTTTCTGTGCAATGCTCATGATGAATAGAATACAGTGAGGATTGTAACAGAATGACTCTAATTCTCGCTATGGTATTTATGTTATTTAGCTTCAATTGTATGTGACTATGAATGTTTAATTTACTCAATTAATTAACTTTATTGTTGTATTACATTATTGCAATATTACCTTAATTCATATTGTGACGAATTTGGGGACTATTACATCAACGAAGTTCTTAAGGAATGATATAAGTATGTTTTCCAATTGGGGCAAAAAATAAGTAAGCTGGACATTTTTTCATATAGTTTTTCTCATATAAGTTTTATAAGTTAGAACAATTTTGGTTTGGTTATAACAAACAATTTTATTTCACTATTGAAAATTTATAAGCAAATAATTCTAGTTTACATAGTTTGATTTTAAAATTGTTAGTTTGTATAATTGTTATTAGTTTATTATAATTTTGGATTGGATTAGACTTTTTATTGTATTTGAATTGTATTGTTGGAGGGAGATTTCTAGAAATGCAGCCCCCTATTATAAAAATATTGACCATAACCATCCAATATAGCTTTATATTGATGGTTTATAGTCATAACCTTCCAATATATTCTTCCCTCCTATAACTCCTATGTTAGACTACTTATTGGATGCTTTTTTTGAACCATCCGATATTATATATAGAAGATTATACTATTTCTCAATATTTAATTTTTTTCCAATATATGATGGAGGCATATTGGACAGTTTATAATCGTCCCATATAAGCACAAAGAATCATCCAATATGCCTTTTTTATAATAGTGTCAAATTTTTGAGAGATTAAATGTTTACACACCTCAAGTACAAATTGGTTCCAAGGCTATCCACAAGCTAAAATGGTGCATAAGGTGATTAATATTCAATTAATCATATCATCTATTATTAATATATCATAAGTGCTTTTCTAACTCTCTATTACAACACTTTAAATATCAAAAACTCACAACTACCCATGTTTACTCACACCCATTTTGTGTATTAGCTTCCATTAACTCCAACCAACTTTATTTTAAACTCATTTATAACTATTAATAGCTATCATAACTCCCTAACACCACATGCATGGCCTCCCAACCACAAAATCCACCCATCATTATGTCCAAGCTCGTGGATGCCTAAAACCATTAATACTAGGTTTAGTTAACTCAAACAATTCCATTAAATCCATTTAAGTCAATGAGTTCAAATCCATAATCCTATAAGAAGTTTGAAAATCACTTCTCAACTACAAACCCTAACTCAAAACTGGAGTATAAGGAAGAGAGAGGTAGGAGAGACTTACCTTGGTAGTAAAAGCCTTTAATTGTCACGCCTCAAAATATAGAAGAGACTGGCATGAGATATGTGTACAAAACACATATCCCTTGAGTCTGAATTCAAGAAAAATTTCTAGTACTTAATTATTTTTATATTGAAATAAGAAAATCTTGGATAATTTTTATTTACACAAAAGCCTTAATATTTTTGTAAGAATTTAGTAGTATCTCACTTATAAGTCTGACCTCCCAAAAATCTCACAATACAATTCTAGAAGGAGAATATCACTAAAATCAAGAGCACATGTTAAGCACCAAAATATAAGGTGTGACTGGCATGGAATATGTATGCAAAACTCATATCTCATAAGTCTTAACTAAAAAAATTTCAATTTTTAAACCAAAACACATAAAATATATAAATAGAATTGTTAGATATTTTTTTTATTATTAATTAATTAATTTTTTATATTTTTCATGCAAACTAAATTTCAAATTTCCTATAAAAAAAATTTAGTGGAATGTATCCTAAAAATGAGACTTCCAAAAATTTATCACCAACAAAGAACAATAATAATACAAACAAAGAAATTTCACTCATTACTAACAATTATTCAATCTTATAATAAAAATGAAGATCTTGCTTATAATCAACATGGAGCGCTAGTGCCAGACCATTGATTTAATACAAAGTTTAAATTACATCAAATGGGTCTTGCCAAAGTAATTCTTTCACTCCATTTGAATAATAAAATGCCACAATGAACATGTTGAAATACAAGTTGAGCTTTGCCATCTGAGACCAAAAATATTGTCAGTAAATAACATCCCAACAATAAATAATTGAACATGAATGAAAGGAAAATTTGAAACAATTATATAAGTTAGGAGATAACAATTTTCATAAAATTTAATAAACTTCAAAATAAAATGGCTCTATATAACTTAAATAAAGTTTCAACCATTAAAGTATCAAATCAAATATTGTTGTCACATGATTTCAAGAAAGCAAATAAACAAAATAAATAATTATACATAAATTACTAAAAAAAACCAATGAGATGTAAAATCACCAAATAATCTAATTTATGATTATAGGGACATATCAAAACCATTAACGAACGTGAACACATAATCCACGAGGGTAAATAATCAAACGTGGCTCTTGCCACAAAGACAAACGTGGACATATAGTTCACGAGGGTAAATAACCAAACATAACCGAAGCTAGAGAAAACAAATGTGGACACAATCTACAAGAAAAAGTAACCAAATGCAACCGAAGCACGAAACAAACATGAGTACGATGCTCACGAATAACCATCCCTTCATTCCATGTGCGTTGGCCATCACATGGGGCTAGACCTCCTATAAGCACCCTGCTAGCTAGATATACCAGGGCATACCAAGGCTAACGGAACTGCTGTTAACAACCAGTGTTCTGTATAAAGTCCCTCTTTAAATCACTTTCAAATGTGCGAGAAAATCATTACTTGCAAAATATAATTTCTCTTCTCAATATCAAACTCGCATGAAATATGTAAAACATCAATCTTTCTAAATATGAAAATTCATAATTAATATTTCGTAAATTGTTCACTAATTTTTATAGTTGGCTTTGCCAAATAACATACTACTAAAATTTGTAAAAGCATTTTTTGTCAATCTAAAAAGTATCAGTCATGACTTTAAGAAGTAAAACAATTTAATTAACAAAAGGAGCTAATGCAAGAGAAATATATAATATCTATAAAATTGTTAAAACAATATTTTGATATAGAAAATTTTCTAATATATAAATTAATTAGGATGTTATCCACTTACTTGAGACATTTCCAAATATATAATTTACTCCTAATTAGCTACTTTTGTAATATTGTCCACCACCTTAATTCCCTGATGCCTAAAGGAACATAATTGTTATTTCTTTTATATATCTTATCATTCCAAATCATCCATCCAAACAAATTTAGAAAAAAAAAATAGAAAAGAAAATTTCTAACTTTAACCTTTTACAAATAGAATACCATGTTAAGTTTAACCAATGAGTCTTTAGCTTATACTTGCATAAACAATATTCAAGTTTTCAAGTCTTCGAAAAGAGAATAGACAATTTTTTTTTTACTATGACTTATTCCACATTATCCATCATACATACACACACACACACATATCCAATTTCATTAACTTCAATTCTCATCCTTTCACCAAACACTTTATATGTACTTAAAAGTTAACATAAAAACAAACTTAATCCATGAATTATTAATCAAATATCTTTTCCAACATATTTCATCAAACATTTCATCAACTTTCAAATTCTCTTATTAAACATTTCATCAAACATTCCAGCTTAAACCATATAGTAATCATCCTAATCTTTAGCTATTTCTCCCAAAAATTTTCAATCATCATCATTTAAATTGATTATGCTTCTCAAATTTAATTCCTTGCCAAGAATCAATTTCAGCTAAAGAAAGAAACTCAATCAAATATCATTACTCAAAAGGAGTACAAACACAGCACTAGTTTATAGAACAAAATTCCAAGCAATATGAAAAGAAGAACAAAAGCATTTAGCACAGTTAAATAATAACAAGAAATACGAGAAGCCTTAGCTGAAAACATGATTCACTCACAAGCATGTGCGCCAATCCAAATCTATTTCTTCTTTTGCTTGTTTTTTCCCCCCAAGGCAAAGAAAGCAATTAAAGTGGGGCACACCTATCTAGTGTAAACTCCTCAACTTTCAAATTTAGCATTGGAAAAATAAATTCCATGTCCTTCTCCTACTCACGATTAGCAGCTAAAACAGGGGAGATAAATAAAATTCAATCCACCCTCTCTACAACTATTGCACTTGATAGAAAAGGAGGAAGGAGAAAGTTTCAGACATACCCGAATCAATGAAACTAAGGAAGAACAAAACGTTAGGATTGGAACTCCTATACACGCACACCAAGACACAACGTCACCAAACAGAGAAGAGGAACGGGAAGATGGAAAAATAAAAAAATGGAAGAAGAATCTGGCGACTATGGCAGCGGATGAACACTTCATGAACGTGCCGTTGATGAATGAAAGGAAGGAAGAGGAAGAATGTTCTCGAAGCTTTCCCTCTCTTGGATGCAGAAACACACGAATGAATGGGGGAGTGAGGAAAATATGATATATCTTTTCAAGAGAAGCATTTTGGTAATTTCATTGCAAAAGCAAAATATTATTTTTCCTTTGGCATCAATTCCTGTAACATTTATTTAACTTTTATAGAAACTAGTATGGTACCCATATAATGCACGGTATATTTTTGTAACTTAAAATAAATTTATTTTAGAATGTTAATCAATACAAATGAAAATTTTTTACATAAAATTATTTACAATATTAATTAATAAGATGAGTGTAGAATTATAAAAATAAAAATTAAAGAATTCATCATGAATAAAAATGCCCAAACCATGGTGCCCTCTCTTTTCATATCTTTCACCTCTTTTCTTTGACTTATCTATCAATTTTCTTTGCTTTGTTTTGTTTTCACTCTAGTAGGGAAGCTACCATAGTTGATCAAGTCTAACACCTCACAGTTATTGAAATATCTTTTTTATAAATTATAATATACTTTATTATTTTTATTGTATTGATATTGTGATTTGTACTTTTTTTCTTTATCATTTGTAGGTTTATCTAATAATTAGATAATTTGTAATGTTTTTCTCACATATAATCCATGAAAATTAAAACTATAAGGTAAATATAAAAATTACATGGCTCCATCTTTTCTATTAAATCATTTGAGGGTAGAAATTTTTTTGAAGTGCTATAATTTTTATGATTTATAAATATCAACAAATAAACATTAATATATATTAAAATTTAATTTTCAACACAAACATCAATATTTTCAAATCTTGTAATTGAGATATTACAATATAAAATATCATCAAGATCAAAACACAAATTGATGGTTAAGTCATTATCTTCAAATATAAATTATATATAATTTTAAAATTTGACTAATTCATTTGACATTATAATTCAAATAAGAATTAAAATTGAACATAGATAATTAAAATATCATTTCAAATTAAGAAATTTGGATCAATATGAATAAATTATTATGAGTATGCTTTTCAAAAAAAAATTATAAAGAGATGCCCAAGAGCCAAGATATATGAAGAGTGGAAGAAAAATTACTTTGCGTTGATGTGCAGGACCATGTCAATATATGCCTCCTCTTCATTCAATTTTAATATACTTGTAGAGTTGTAAAATAATTAACAAATCATCATACAATTTACAATAAATATTCCAAAAACTAAAAATTAAATTATATGAAACCATCACTTCACGAAAATAGAGCACAGTTAGTTTTTTAGTTCTATTGCTTAAGAAAGACAGATTTAGAATGATGGAGGAAAATTTAGGAAAAACAATTACAAAATGCACGCTTATGTGCAATTACTTGGTATCTACCATGAATATGAGATGCATCAAAATTTGAATTGCTCTTTCAATATCTACAAGCACATAACAACCTCATTACATCATTGATTATGAATAAAAAATCATCATAAAAAATGACACAAGGGGTGAGAGGGCATTGGTGATGAAGAGAGAAGCCAGAGATAATGAGAGTTTTGTGATTCTACTTGTCTTGATGAGGGAACAGAGCAATTGAATGATATTAGGATTGAAAGAAAATCTCGGGTGCTTTATAACTGCTCAATGTGATCGTGTATTTGTGTAATTAAAATTTTAAAATTAAAAATAAGAAAAAAAATTATGGGAGGTTATGATGATAGAAGAGTGGGAGAGAAAGGAGGAAAAATAAGAATTAAAATAACTCATTTAATTTTAAATATAATACTTTTTTAATATTTAAGAAGATTTGATAGAAAATCTAATGTGCATGCTGAAATTGTATATTTTAGGTGGTGAAGAAGTTGGAAAGTTATGATAATGGATAAAATCATGGGAGAAAAAATTTAGAGATAAAAGGAAGTGGTTCCTACAATTTAAGATAATATTGTTATCATCTATAAAAAAATTTGGTATTGTGTAAAAAAAATTATTTTTAGAAATTAATGTTGACATGGATAACTTATAAATATTTTATTAATTCATATATTTATCATGTGATTTTTATTTGTTTATTTATATGATTTAATTTGCAAAAAATTATTTAAATTAATTCATAAAATTATCATACCAATTCAAAATTATTCATGAAATGATAATACTCAAAAAGTTATATTTGAGATCATGAGAGAGAATATCAAAGATAAAATTTTTAAAAATAAAATTTAAAATTATGAAATAGTTGAAAAATTATATTTGAGATTTTGATATTATAGGAGGGAAGTTACATTTTTAAATTATAATCTTATAAATTAGAAAAAATATTTTTAAAAATTAACAATGATGTAAATAACATAGAATTGTATATTTAAAAAAAAAACTCATTCTTGTCAAACTTAAAAAAGTTTTCTTATTGGTCTATTATATATATATATATATATATATTTACCAAATTCTACATGAATCATGAATCTAAGAAATAATTAGAATGATAGAATTATCCAAATAACTATCCATATTTAAATGTAATTATATACATGAATTAAAAAAAATTACAAATTAAATCATAGAGCAAGGAGGTTATTAGAATGATAGGATACTGAATAGCTAACCATATCTAAAAGAGAAATTGTGGGGTTAGGAAATTATTAGATCATGGTTAAGAAGTTACTGAAATGAATAATCTAAATAAATATCTATATTTAAATTTAATTATATGCATGAATTAAAAAAATAAAAACTAAATTGTAGAGCAAGGAAGTTATTAAAATGATAGGATACTGAATAACTAACTATATCAAAAAGAGGAAGTGTGGGATTAAGAAATTGTTAGATCATGGCTTAAGAAGTGAATGAAATGGAAGGAATAAAAATAAATTATATTCATGCATTAAAAATAATTTTATAAATGAAATCTTACATGGCTTTTTGAAATTGTAGTATTTGAAGAAAATGACACTTGTCATCCATAGAAATGTGCTTATTATTCTTATATTATATATATACATATCATAAAAATCTGTTAGTACTAATTTCAATCTTATAATTATTTTGAGGGTCAAAACATACATAATATATATATATATATATATACCCACACACATTTATAAATTTAAATTTCAAAAACATTATTGACAAATACATATTAAATACTTTTTTATTATAATTTTCTTTTCCAAGTTTGCACCATCTTTTTTCTTTTAATGATAAAATTAAATTTTTATTGCATAAAAAATTCTTGAATTTGCTAGTCATTACAGCACAACTCCATCCAACCAACAAATAGAGTGTATAACCAAATAAGAACCATAAATATATCCTATGTGGAGCAACTATAAATATTTTTAAAATATAATACATAAATTTCAAAATTACATCAAAAAGATATATTTATAAAACAAATTTGCATCTTACTTAGCAAAAAGTTCCTCAGTGCTTAGCAAGACATACAATGTCAACTACATTATTTGAGATTAAAAATAATTTTTTAGTGAATAACATCACAATTACAATTGATGAAAATAATGGAAGGTACATCAATGAGTTTTCTTATATACTTAATAAAATAATCAATTGAAAATAATATAACATATACCTCATATATATATGTCAGCAATTATGTAAATAAAAAAAACTATGATTGTTAAATTCAATTACAATTTTACTACAAATTCAAGTTCCACTTTAAACATCAACATGTTTAAACACTTTGGAAATTATATAGCTTACTATAAAATCCAAATATGATAAAAAATAACAATTTATTTTAAAAGATCAAATTTTAAGAAAAATGATTTTTTTTCCAAAACTCACTCTTTAGTGAGACTTGATCAGAATGATTAACAAGCATGAATACACAGTTCACAAGGGTAAATAACCATCAAGCATGGATATACAATCCAAAAGGATAAATAACCAATAAGCATAGCTCGAAGCCACAAAAACAAATACGAGTATAAAGCCCACAAAATCAAACACAGGACAAAAGGCCCATGAAAATAAGCATGAGTACTACGTTCACGAATAACCACCCCTCCATTCCACATACATTGATTGTGGCACTAGGCTAGCACCTCCTAAGCATCTTTCTAGATAGGTATACCATGGTGAGCTAAGAGCAAATGATACTGTTATTAGCAACCAACATTCTGATTTAATCTCATGTTTTAAATCGAACATTTCTAATATAGCATATTCTCTCAAGTGTTCAATTGAAAGCTAAATCCAACTATTTCTATAGAATACAATATAATGAAAACATTTTCATGTATGACAGTTGATAATAAAATTAAAATTATAAACCATAAAAAATTAATTAATTAAATTAAAATACCCTATCATTTGTTCTTGTGAAATAAAAAAAATTATATACATAAATAAAAGAGAGGGCATATAAATATACTAAATCAATTTTTTATGAAAATGAATTTGTTAACGAGTCATTGGGACGTTATTCACTTATCTGAGACATTTCCAAATATATTATTTACTCCTAATTAGCCATTTTGTAATAATGTATGTGCCTTAATTCCCAAAATTGCTTGTAGTGGCAACAAACGAACAAGTTGGACGCTGACAAGGTTGAGTGATTTGTGACACGAAACAAGGGTGTCACACCTTGTATTTAGGGCATGATCGGCACACAATACGATATAGACTCACATTCCTTAAGCCTTAATTTTCTAGAAAATTAACTCAAAATAATGACAAATAATTTATGTCTAAATTAAAATTCATAAAGTCTTAACCATTTTGTAAAAATTTTGATAGAATCTCCCTTGTAATTAGAACTCTCAAAAAGGAGCTTAGCTCCACAACAGCAGGTTTCACAATAATAAAAATAAGACTAGGACTTAACTATGATATACGCGGAGCACTAACTACCATGGTATAATATAATGAATATTTACATTAAAATAAACGATTGAAGCATGATAGAGCCCATTAATGATTAGCAGGATGTGCAGGGTCAACTACATTATTTGATACTAAAAAAAGTTTTTGATGAGTAGTATCCCAATAAAAATTATAGATAAAACATGTAAAAGTAACTATATTAAAATTTAGTTTACAACAAATCAAGGAAATATTAAAACCCATATTTTAACTAACAAGAAATGACAAAGTTGCTCAACAATATAACCATGAAATAAACCAATAATTTTGGAGTTTTATAGGTTATAAAGAATTGTACAACTTCTAAAAATGCATAAAAAACGAAATTCAAATAATGACATAATAATAAAAGAAATGTTTGTGAATAACTAATATGAAACAATAAATTTTTAAATCTAATCTAGAAGAAAACTTTCCAAATAAAATCATATACGATGAAACAAGAATTTGTTTAATAGAATAAATTTTAAAATAATAAGTTTCAAAAATTCACTTTTAGTGGGACTTTATTAAAACGATTAACAAATGTGGATACATAGTTTACGAGAATAAGTAACTAACAAGTGCGGCTTAAAGCCACGAAATAATCAAGCGGCTATAAGACATGAAACAAGCACAGGCATGAAGCCCACGAAATAAGCGTGAGTACAATGCTCATGAATATTCATCCATTCATTCCAGATGCGTTGTCTTGTGCATAGGGCTAACATTTGCTACAAACACCCTGCTAGCTAGGTATATTATCACACGCCAAGGGCTAACAGAATTGCTGTTAGCATCCAGCATTCTGAACTCAGTCTCTCTAATTAAATCAAGTGTGCATGACATTCATTGAAAACCATTCATTTCAAAATATAATATTCAATTATTAAATGTTCTTTTCATTGTTCTCCATGCACAAATCACTGTATTAACAACTGTCATATAAATTATAAAATTTAAACAATAGAAATGTTTAGAATAAATAATCAATCAATACTATATCGGATCCAAATATTCCTTAATAATAGCATAATTCTAAATGAAAATAAAGCAGATTATGTAATGAACTAATTAATATAAAAGTGAGGTAAGAAAGAAGAATTATACAAATCATAAAAATAGAATTAATAAGAATATTTACACAACTTATGAAGGAATAATATAAAAATTTAAATAAAGAAATTTTTTATAAACACTCTGCAAGAAATTATTTGAGACACTATTCACTCATTTGAAAGTTTTTCCAGAATTCTAAAGCTTGCTCCTTTTTAACTTTTTACTTTTATTCTAATAATGCCTTTAATTTCCTGACAATAAATCATAATTCTGAAATTATTTATCAAGTGATTTTCTAAGCACTTAATGGACATTTAAATTCAATCCAAACAATATTAAAATAATACTCTAAATAGTTATGTACCAAGTACACTTGAGCTAGTTAAATCATTTGCAAATCTCAATTTATTCTCATACTTCCTTGTAGCTCATTCTTAATTATAAATCATAATAAATCCTATCAATCATTCTTAAGCTTCCTCTAGACTTAAAAAATATAATACAAGCATCCTATGTAATTCTTTCTCCGCTTTTATATTTTTAAAAAATTTTAATTAATAACTTAAGCTAAAACTTACATATACTTCTCCAAACTATAATATAAAATTTAACAGCATTCTATCCAACAAATCCTTCTTTCATCCAACTTTACAAATACCTTGAGTGTACTTATCATTGGCAAAATTATGAAATGAGCAACCAAACAATTTCAATAACTTCCTAGCTTTTACTTTCATTAACCAAATCTTGTTCAGCAATATAGTGGAATAACGTCCAACATGAACCAAAACTACACCTCCAATTCACTTTAAAACTTCATGATAGCAACAATAAGGATTAAAATGTCATAATTCAGCAAGAGGAAGGAAAAGATTATTTGGTGCTGCAATAGAAACCAAAGAGGAAGGAAAAACAGCAAATCACCTCAACAAACTCAGTGGCAGCAGCTGCAAATCAGTACGTGGCTTGTGTTGAAGAAGGAGAAGAGAAGAGCTTTCAGTCTTTTACACGAATAAAAGAAGAAAACAACCAGAGATTTCAATCAGCCAAAGAAAATAATCCAGCTACCCTACTCAAAAACACGAAATTTTCAGCAGCTGAGGAGAAAGAAAAGAGAAAGGCTGAACACGCGTACACACCTCTTCAATCACGAAACAGAGCAGCAACATGGAAGGAAATTCAACCTCTCAGCCGTGCAAGAACGGACGAGCAACAGAGGGACAAGGAACGAATGGGTTTCTGGTGGTGCGGAAACAACCACACACCTGGCGAGACTGAAACCAAAACAACAGGGAGGAAGAAAGACAAAGAACGCACGCCTCTCTCTCACTCACTCTGTTCTGTGTTTTCACCAAGATGAATATAGGGCATATAAGTCGGGGGGAAAATTACAAGAAAAAACCCATCGGAATTTTTTTTATAATTATTATTATCTTTTTATAATATGAGGCTATGGTACTTTAGTACTTCTCTATACAAAAATAAACTAATCTTTGAATTAAATAAAATCGGAACTTTGGATCTCCACATAAGTAATCAATATAAATTTCACTAGGTTAATACTCCTCATGTGTTATAACTAAAATAATTAAATAAAATATCAATAAGTAAGGAAAATAATTTAATTTAAATTTTTGAGTCATTACAAGGGGAGAGGAAGCATTCATGAGCTGGATTCCAACAAGGATGGGAAAAGCTCCAGCACTACCCATGCCATTGACGGTAGTTGGGACAAATGCCGAAAAAAATGGAGGGAGAGAAGATTGATCTCCTTGGCTCTCAAACATTTAAATTTCAAAAAAGGAGAAGAAAATAATGGTGGTGGTGCGTGCGTTCTTTGAGGATTCTAATCTTCTCTCCTTTATTTATTTGTTTCTTTTTACATAAGGGCAAAATGGTAATTTGAGGCTGAAACAAAATTATAAAAATTTCCACTCTTGATCTGTGGAAGGTTCAAACTTAGGACCACTTAGGTAAATTGTAGCAAAATCTCCAATAAATTAGCTCTTCTTCTTGCTAAATATGTTCCCAAACACTACCACAGAAAATACCCATATTTGATACTTTTTTTCACAATACGTGATAGTTTTTAACCATCAAGGGTGTGACATATATTAAAGAAATCTTACTTGAGATTAAGCTAATACTTGACAGTTATTTAAAAAAAACTATCAAGTATATGAACTAAAGATGTACTTCCCTGAATAAATACTTGATGCTTGTTTCTAAAAAAGCGTCAAGTATTTGTAAATACTTGACGGTTATAAGGAAACAAGCATCAAGTATATTGATACTTGATGGTTATTTTGAAATAACCGTTAAGTATTTATGGCATAATTTTTTTCAATAGGGTCCCTGCATAAAGATACAGATACAGATAAAAAACAGCCAGCTAGCAACGAAAATAATATAATATAATGAATGTTTTTAATAAGATCCCCTATCTAATTAACATAAAAATTACTATACATTTAACCTTAAAATCTAAAAAATCTATGCTTAACTTATTTGCAAACTAATGTTTCAAAACTAAGTGGTCTATCTCATAAAAATTAGCCCAAAAAATGTGTGTATATATGTAACTAACTATTGTACCGGCCTAACTATTATTGCTACCCACATATTGAAAACACATTGGGCCACCTCTTCAAGGACCTCTTCTACATGTCAGCTGCATAATGAACGCAATAGACATCCTCGAAGTACTGTAAGCAAATAGTCACAACAATTTCAAGTTAATAGATAGCTAATTAAAATTGCTTAAAATTTATAATTGAAGTGCGATTAAATTATATATATATATACCTTGTCAAATAATATGGTAGGAGCATAGGTGATAATGTTCTTTTTGAACTTCATTAAGCAATAACCACAGTCATTACTCTGATTTGGCTGGAGTGGACACTGTAAAAAAACACATATCAATGAAATTGTAAAATATAAAATGAGATAATTTCTTAATTAAAACTTGACCAATTAAATAAATACCTTAACAGTGACCCATTTCTCTGAAGATTTAAATGCCCTCATCTTAGGGGACACAGTCTTGTCGGTCGCAGTGCGATATAATGCTATAGCTTTAAGAAGGAATTATGGAATGAATGTGAGAACTATATATGAATGGAAACTAAAATTAAAAAGAAATAACAAGTAAAAAAAATCCAACTTACTCATTAAAAAGTACCACCATATCTTTCCTGTTGTTTGACTCTCCATTAAGGGGATCGAGATCATATTTTTAGAGCAACTAGATTAACCATAATAAGCATCCAATGTCCTCTAACAAGAAATAGCACATGTTACCAAACAAATAAATATAAAAAAATATTTACTCATAACAAGTATTAACAACTCACCCTGGCAGTAAGGAGCGAGAAATAAAGTATCCTTCATTGCTCCCCTTTCTTGAAATTGATCCAAAAGCATTCTTGCTTGATTTTAAAGAGCTTCCTTTGTAATATTATTGTGGGGAGAGACATCATAAGGATTAACTAGCTTGATCTTTGACTTGAGACCACTAGGAACCACGAATGAGGTATAAAGGTGACTTGGGTAAAAAAATATATAAGTTAATATGCTTGCATACTCACACACATAAATAATTCAAAAAATTAACTGATAAATATTGAAGAATTACCTCATGTAGAAAGTCATCAAACTAGTACTCTCCATATCATGCTTGAGGATTTCATTCAAAATTTCATCCTAAACAACTTCAAATGATGCTCTACCAAATAGTTTATCATCAAAATTAATGATATCCCTAATCAACACTTGACAAATCGTCCTCGTAGCTGAAGCATAAGTCTTAAGAGAGTCACGGAATTTGTTTTCTACAATAGGCATAGGTACTGCATGTTGCAAAACTATGGCTGAGTCTTTAGTATAGCTCGACACCTTGCCCTTCAATTTTCTTTTCCCCCTTGGCTATATAATAAAAAAGTTAGACATATATATATATATATATATATTAAAGATTTTAAATAACTATTTAAATCATATATACCTTTTTCTTTGTTGGCAATAGGTCCTTTGGCAGCTTTGAGTCTTTTGTCAACTTTGGTGTACTAACCATAACAAGGTGGCTGGGCCATGCAACGAAGCCCCCCAACGCATCTCCTACCGTCTGTATCTCATCGGTAGGATAAGGTAATGGATACTTAGAGTTGATTGCAACAAGCAAGGAAACCCTAATGCAATTAGGCGGGAGGGGAAGGTTATGGATTGTGTCCCTAGAAATGTTGTACTCGCATCCTGTTGCAACTACTTTACCTGAGGGATCATTTGCTAAACAATTGCAGTCATTCTCACCCTAAATAAATGAACAATGTCAGTTTTTTAGACAAAAAATTAGTTAAGCAAATTTAGAAGAGAAAATGTATTACCTTGAGTATTTTGTTTGAAGGGACTGTGCAGCTATCTTTTTCGCTGGGGCTAACGTTAGCCAAAAGCCTCCCAAGGATCTGCCCCTTCAATAACATGTCAATTAACTTCTCCTGGGCTTCTAGCTGTTGCTTCATAATAGTTTTCTCTTCTCTCAACTCTTGGACCTCAGATGAAGAAGCTGATGTTCACTTTTTAATCTTGCCAAAGAATTGCTTCTTCGTGACACCGAAGCCAACACCCCTAACATGACTAGGGTGGTTAGGGGTCCCTAACGCTCTAGCTAAGATATCCTCATGCTCAGAAAGCTTGCCTTATGAGACTTCTTGAAAGAAGGAATCTTGTGAAAAGTAGAGCTGATTAGTATGCATTTTCATAATCATTTATTAATTGATAGATAAGAATAACTCTTATAATTTTTTTAACAACCTCTTTCACATGAGGATTGTCAATCACTCCATCTTTATTTGTTCGTCCTAATGCCCAGACTCTTTAGTGAGATATGGTAACATCTAAACCCTCAACCTTTACTCTTTCTGCTCTATGCCTGCATACCTTAACCTCCCTGCTCTGTAAAGGTATTCATTCTTGACCACTCTCTCCTTATTTTGGGCACTCAGTTCCTTTAATCAATAATAAAAATATCTTGTTAGTACATATAGATACATTCAATAAAAGGCACAAAAATTTAAATTTTAAAAGCATAAATACCTTAAATTCCTTCTCACGCCGAGAGGCAACAAAAGCATCCCAATCTTCTTGCTTTATCAAAGGCTATAATAGGGGAGAAACTTGAGCTACAAATTCAGCATTAGGGTCTTTCAAATATTTCTGTGTTATAAAATGTCTAAAAGACCGTAATGCCCTCCCAACCTTTTGAAGGACAAAATCCTTCTTGCTCTTGCCTATTTCAAATCTTGACTGTAAAATGAAATAAATATGTTAGGAGCATCAATTTAAAATATTATAATAGAATATAACTTAGTAAAATACAACTTACAGATACGGTCTCCCAAACAATGTCCTTCATGGCATGATTAACTTTGCACCATGATTTCTACGTGATAGGTACAGTTGCCTTTGCCACAACCCCAATATAAATTATAAACTTTGTAGATTTGATAGCTTGGCCTTTTTTTGTTCCACTGCACTGTTATTTTTTTCCCTATAGCTCTTGTTTTTGTGACTTCTTCCATTATTGTCAGGCCTTGCTGGATATTGTTATATTTTTGCTCTAATTTTTTTTTGTGACGATGGAGCAGCAGTAGAAGTTATAGCGGGATCTGATGGAGGGATTTCAGTGGACTCAGAATCTAAAGCCATTTATCTGTAACACAGTAAAATTCTAAAATTAATCAACCATGATTAATTCAAAAAATTAATTAACCACAATTAATTCAAATATAATTGACTATATTAATTCAAACATGAAACAAAAATGGCATAATTAATTCAAATATAATTGACTATATTAAATAAAAAATGAAACAAAAATGGCATAATTAATTCAAATATAATTGACTATATTAATTCAAACATGAAACAAAGATGTCATAATTAATTCAAATATTAATCAATTATACCAATTTAAACATGAAAAAAAATGGCACAATTAATTCAAAAGTTACATGTTCAAGTCACTCTTTTTCATTTCCTTGACTCTGGTTTTTTACTTCCACCTCCTTGAAATATTTTTTTCTTATGCTGAAATAATTTACCCGTCTTTGAAATCTAAATGCCTTCATTGTGATTATTTCTCATGTGTAGAGCTTCATTAGTAGTGTTGTTACTTTAATTTGATATCCCTTCAAATGGGTCATCTTCAACTGCTACATTTTTATTTATTTTTTCATGTAACATAAGAATAGACCACCCCTTATTAGCAAGGTTAGGGACATGAAACACTTGTTTGGCTTGTTGTGCCAAAATGAAAGGCTCATCCTTATATCCTTCTTTATTCAAATTGACTTGTACAAATCCAAATTGATAATCAAATTTCAAGCCATTTTTTTGATCAATCCATTTGCACCCAAAGACTAGAACTCAAAAGGATATGTAATCTAAATCCCATGTATGCTAAATTACACCAAAGTATGACATATTTGCATAGATAGGATTTTTATCCTTAGTGCTGAAAATATGCATGGAATGAGCTACAAGAGTTACACCACTATTTTACATTGTTCTCCTATCATCTTGCTCCCTGGTATAAAATGTGTATCCATTGACAAGGTAAGCAGTGCAAGAAATGGCCTGTTTGCTTAGACCATTAGCTAACCATCTCAATTTTTTAGAAACTAAATTGGAATCAACATTTAACATTTAAAGAATATGCTCCTTAAACCATCTTGTAAAAGTTTTATTGTGTTCTCTAGCATACCAAATTTCTAATTTATTGAGATTATCCCTTTTAAGTTCAGCCATATGCTTGTTTACATACTCTTAAACCTCTTTAGTGTTGTGTAACATATATAGGTGGGCTTGCTCCCACTGTACACTTGACATAGTAATGACTTTATTTCCTATGATCCCCTCTCCACCTATTCTACCCATATGTCGAGACTTTGGAAGCCCAACATAGCTAATATGACTCAAGTACTCGGTACAAAACTCAACAGCCCCTTCACAAATATACTGTTTAACAATACAACCCTTCAGTCGACTTTGATTTTTTACATGGACTTTCAAAATCTTTATATAACACTCAATAGGATACATCCATTTTAAATAAGTAGGCCCACACATTTGAACCTCCCTAACTAAGTGAACAGTTAGGTGGATCTTAATATCAAAGAATGCAGGTAGAAAATATATCTCAAGCTCACACAGTGTTAATACAATTCGAGCATGCAACCATGGCAACTTATGTAGGTTAATCACTTTATTGTAAATGGACTTGAAAAACAAACATAACTTAATGATTGTTCCTCGTACTTTAGGGAGTAAAATTGCATGTATAGCAAACAGAATGAAATCCTCCATTAAAACATGGCAATCGTGAGACTTTAAGTCCTTCAATTTCATATCTTTTATTTATAAAATATTTTTTATGTTTGAAGAGTAGCCCTCAGGAACTTTAACTGCATTAAGGAAATCATAAAATGCATTTTTCTCTTTCTTAGATAACGTATGAGCTGCTAGAGGGAGAAAGGTACGGTTCCCCTTATCTTGTGGTGCCAATTCTTCTCTTATTCTTAAAGAAACCATGTCCAACCTTTCTTTTGTGCCATGTTTTTTTTTTCTGACACTTGGAGTAAAGTTTCAATAAGACTCTCACAGACATTTTTCTTAATATGCACGACATCAAGAAAATGCCGAACATCCAAGGTGGTCCAATAAGGGAGTTTAAAGAAAATAGATCTCTTCTTCCATTCGCTTGTCCCAAGGTGCCTTGCTAATGGTTTGTTGAATTCAATATCCAAATCCTTCATCTTCTCAAATAGCTCATCACTAGTTAACATCAAAGGTGTCTTACCTTCTTCTGGATTTCCATTGAACGCTTTTCTCAACCGCCGATAATGATGTTCTTAGTGTAAAAACCTATAGTGCCCAAGGTAAACATTCTTCATCCCATGTTGAAGCCTCATAGAATGTGTTCCCTCTTCGCAAATAAGGCATCCAAGTTTCCCTTTAATGCTATACCCTGACAGATTACCATAAGCAAGAAAGTCATTGATTGTACCGAAGGGCATAACTCTTAAGTTAAATCTTTCTTCTCTATACTTATCATATACCTCTACACCTGACTCCTACATGATCTTCAAGTCATCAATTAGAGGAGCCAAATATATGTCTATGTCATTCTCAAGTTGCTTAGGTCCCACAATTAGTATGGATAACATTATATACTTACGCTTAATGCAAAGTCACAGAGGAAGGTTATAAATCACCAAAATGACTGGACAAGTGTTGTGGCTACTACTTTGAAGCCCATGAGGATTCATCCCGTTGGTAGACAATGCAAGGCCTAGATTCCTACTCTCTTCCCTAAATTCAGGGTATTCATGATCAATCTTTCTCCATTGTGGAGAATCAATAGGGTGACGAAGCATGCCGTTTTTTATCCTTTCATCTGCATGCCATGTTAACCTTTTCGCAACTTCTGTACTACTATACATGCATCTAAATCCAGGCACGATTGGAAAAAAAACCATAGTACCTTCATGAGACTTGATCTATTCTGCTTGTAGCGTGAGGCATTACACTTTGGACACTCAGTTAATGATGCATATTCATTCCAAAATAAAAGGCAATCATTAGGGCACGTGTGTATCTTTTCATAACTTATGCCAATTGATTGCAATACTTGTTTTGTGTCATATGTTTAACAAGGAAGCTCATTTTCCTTAGGAAGTAATTCTACTTTCAAATACCTAAGCAACTTAGTAAAGCTCATATCACTCCATCCATGTTTTGTTTTTATATTATATAGTTTTAACATTGCTGATAACTTTGATGCAATAGAACCAACATGCAATGGTGTCTCCACATCACTTTTCAACTTCTCAAACATTTTCGAACAATCCTCAAGGTCCTGCTCAACTGCTTTGGCCATCTATTCAAGACAATCTTCCTCAAGTGTGCATGTTTCAAAATCATCAGGAGATAATGCACAGCTTTCACTATACTTCTAGCTAAAACCAATATCATCTCTTGTATCACCATGCATTGTCCAACACTTGTAACTTTGATCCATCCCATTAATTACTAAGTGTTCTTCACAAGTATCTGGACTAACCTGCTTTATCCCCTCTCTCTATTAATCTAAATGACAACAATATAGCATCCACAACAATAATCACATAAAGTTATATTCAAGAATAATTTAAAATAAATCGATAGTATATATAACGGCTTAAAATGAGTATTACCAGGTCTTTATACCTTTAGAAAAATGAAGTTATCCATAATGAGACTATATGATCTAATAACAACAATGACAACATTAATAAGAAGCCTAATTTTAATTAAAATCATATAAACCATATCAAACACTATATAAATATCAATTTAAAATCTTAAAAATATTTTACATAAGCCAATTTTCAATCAATTGAAAAACTAGTAATGTGAAAATTGATAACTCAAGGAATATAAATCTAAATTAATCATTCAATTACAGAACAAACACTCAAAACTTAAAAACAAGGTAATTAGGTGGTATATATACTATTTCTATATGTTTAATGAATCTCCTCATATTAGCAAAACAATTAGATGATCCATTAATTCAATAATTAAGCACCCAAACTCAAAAGTTCAACTAAGAAGAACAACAATGTAGATCAAAATAATTAATACAGAAACTATTTATTGTGTATGAAAATCAAAATCAACAACCCATACATTCAAAATGAAGATTAATAATTGGGAAAGCAAGAACCTACCTCAACTAGAAGAGGGAACGTCAACTGTGCAGAAAAACAAAGAGGCGAGTGTGTTGAAGAATGATGGAGATCGATAATCCAAATGGACAAGCACCCATGAGACTTATGGAGGCTGAGAATCTAAAACCCCTTAAGAATTGAGACCAAAAATGTGTTTTTTGGCAGTTAGAGTGATGAAAAATGGGTTTCGATGGCTCTGGGTTTGTTTTTGAAGACGAACGATTTGTAAAAATGGAGAGTGAAAAAGAAATCTGGAGGAAATTTAAATAACAATACTTGACGGTTATTTCATAGTAACCATCAAGTATTACATATTTGATGCTTTTTTCAAATAACCGTCAAGTATATGGTAGACATACTTGACAGTTATTTCAAAACAAGAGTCAAGTATGTGAAAAAATTTAATTTTTTTAATTATTAATTTGACGTTTGTTTATCAAAGACCGATGTGTAAATTTTACCTTTATTTTATGATTATTTATAGAAAACGTCAAATATATATAGTTGACGATTATCTTGTAATAACTGTCAAGTATCTACTTGAATATTTGATACTTGTTTTGTAACAACTGTCAAGTATTCTCCGCCTTTTTTATTTATCATTTTTTTAAATAAGCATCAATTATAGAGCATCAATTATACACTTTTTTGTAGTAGTGAAAACAAATAAAAATACTCTTAAAATGTATTATTACATATTTTAATTTTACCTAAAAATTTATGGGTTATTACACAAATCTTTCTAAAGCCATCCAAATCTCATGCCCTAGCAGAGCAAGTGGCCTGCACGTAGTTTTCTTCTTTCTATTTTTCACAAGACTACACATACGACTTAGCAAAATTTTGTGCCATCTACTGGGCATAAGGGCCATCCAACAGATGATATAAAGAAGGCTACATTCATTCTGAAACTAGCCATCTATCATGGCACATGCAATGTTTGTCATAATGGATGGTAATGAGATGGCTCACTCAAATTTGCTCCTTAATTGGGCCTAAGTGGCTCAATTCATCTCCAAACTCGATCCAAAGATTGTAACCAAAGCCCAATAGGTTTGTTAACCCTCTTTAATGATCCTCAACCCAAATACACTCAAAATTACTTAATTACCCCTTATTCACTTAATTAATCCAAGCATTAAATTTCAAGATGTTATACTAACCACTTTTGCAACATTAATATCATTCATGTATTAAATTATTTAAATATTAAATAAAATAATAAAAAATGTTAAAAACTGGATAAAAATGAAAATAAATGTTTTTTTTAATGTATAGATAAACAATAGCCAACAATTTTTAAGTGTTGCAAAAAGGAAACATTTAAAGATAACATTTTTTTTGGTTGCCCATTGAAATGAAGAACAACTTTCAAATGTTGCAATAAGAAGTTTTATAGGCAGAAAAGATTGGTTCCTCTGCTTTTTATTTTTATGTTTTTTTTTGTTGGTCTTGGTTGTCGGTTTTGTTGTAGCTGTTGATGTCTCCCGGGACTTGTTAACTGTAATTTGTTATATCAAGTAATGAAGTACCTTTGATTAAAAAAAAACAAAGAAACAAGTTTTATAAACTTCAATTTTTATGTTGCCTGTTTTAAAATTTTATTTCAACAATTGAAAATGATTGTCAATTCCACTTTAGAATGCAATTTTCACTTGTTGCCAAATAGTTATTACTTAAAGTAAGGTTTAATAGAATTTCATGAAAAACTGTTATACATTCACATAATAGGTAACACTTTCAGAATTGTTACAAAATGAAATATTGCTATAAGTTAGAAATGTTGTGGTGTATTAAAAGACGATTATGGCTTAAATGCAAAAAATTTCTCCGAAAAAACTACTTTTCATTATTATATCTAGCCATGCTTAAATTTAATCTAATGTAGTAAGTAGTGAAAAGCAAATAGCTATATATATATATAATTAATTAATTAATTAATCTTTCTGGTATAGCAAACAATAATCTTAACTTAGAATTAAGGTTCAAGTCTTTATTGGGAGAAGTGTCACATTTAATACCTAACAGTACCTCAAACAGATCTACCTCCAACACGATAGGATACCTATGGATAACCCAAAAAAATAATCCTAACTTAGGGATTAGGAATTTTGAGTATTCTCAAATAATTAATATCTCAGAATGCATGTTTAATAGACTTCTATATATGTAATTTTTGGTTAATTTCAAAGCAATAACTACTATAAAATGAATCGATCAGCCAATTGAGATTGAAAGGAACAAAACATAACATGACACCTCCATCGAGTTAATTAATTAGCAATGAAAATGATGCTACATTATTCATTCAATTCTCAAGATCACAGGTAATTCAAATTACAGTTCTACGCAATACGTAGCTAGCAATTTGCATCGATTTGTTTCTTCATTATTATTTTTCGTTCAACAGCATCATTCCTTCATGTTACAGTATAGCTGCTTCTGCCATTTCCTAGATTGACACAGAGCTGAAAAATGCCCCAGGGGGGAGGGGAATCAGACAAGTAAAACTTTTGGGAGGGGCCTGAATGAAACATGAGGAAAGCTTGCACGATAAAAAGGGAATAATAGCAACAAAAAGGTTGCAGAGTAATTAAAGCAAACATACCTAAGAAAAGGGACGTGAATAAGAGATGGTGGTGAAGCAAATATAAACGGATCATCACAAGTGAAGCTTTGATTTATGCAATCTTCTAGCTCTGAGCCATCTTGAGCCACAGAGATGAATCTCAGAGAGTTGAAGATTACCCGACACATTGTGGCTACATGTTATGACTGCATCATGATCCGTCACTATTCTAATGGCATTCAGTCAGTGGCAAAGCTAAGATCCTAGGTTGGGGGGCAATAATGGAGATAGAATCCTCAATAAAAGGAAAACATTTTTTTCTCTTTCAAATCAACTATTTCTCTTTTCTTTTTTCTGTTCCCTATCCAGCTTTCAATTGTAAATTCGTAAATGCAACGAGCTAGTGAAAAACATTCACCCAATTTACTCTTGAGTTTTGAATCTTCATTATTTATCATTATCTTTTTTCTCTAGCTAGTCCCTAAGTAGTATTTAGGATGAGGAGTGAGTTTATTTAGTTATATTAGATTTTTTTTTCTATTTTTTAAACAATTAATAAATAATATTGATATTTAGGTATAGTGAAATTATGGGCTAATATTCATGAGGCTAACTTAAAAATTTAAATAGATCTGGGCTAAAAAAGTAAGATTGAAATGGGTTTAAAGTTTAAAATATGAAAATAAGGGAGTGCAAAGTATAATTGAAAGAAGCAAGAGAAATATGGAGAAATATCTTATTTATAATTGAGCTGAAAGGTACAATATATACATCAAGAAAAAGACAACCTAATAATGATTAATAATTACATAATAATATCAAATAATATCTCCTAATAATGACTGAGATATATATATAATAATGATAGAATATTTGGAGAATATTCTAGATAACATCTCCCCTCAAACTCAAGATAATTTGACCAAGAGCAATTTGAGTTTGTCTACCAAGCAATGAAAGCGGCCTAGATGAAAAGACTTTGTAAACAAGTCTGTCGGTTGATACTTGGTTCAAATTGGAATGAGTTGGATGGTTCCCCTAACAACATGCTGCTGAGTGAAGTGATAGTCAAACTCAATTTGTTTGGTTCATTCATGAAACACAACATTATAAGCAATCTCAATTGCAGCTTGACTGTTACAATAGCTGTTTGTGGAGGAGCTTTGAGATGCTCCTAGCTCATCAAGTAACCAATGAAGCCAAAGTACTTTAACGGTTGTGTCTGCTAGTGCACGATATTTTGATTTAGCACTAGAGCGGGAGGCTAACGTCTGCTTCTTACTTCTCTAAGAGATAAGCGAATGGCTGAGAAAGATATAAAAACTAGTCGTAAATCATTGATCATCATGATTACCACCCCAATCGAAATTAGAGTAAGCTCGTAGTGTAAGAAAGGAGCTAGCAGAGAAGTGAAGCCCAT
Organism: Prosopis cineraria; assembly: GCF_029017545.1. Lineage (NCBI taxonomy): Eukaryota > Viridiplantae > Streptophyta > Magnoliopsida > Fabales > Fabaceae > Prosopis > Prosopis cineraria. The sequence goes on along the minus strand of NW_026556338.1, from coordinate 11,782 downwards.
GATATAGAGTGCCTCTGATATACCAAAGGATCTAAAGAACTGCTGCATAATGAGTAGTTTGAGGCTCTGACATAAATTGGCTAACAATGTGGACTGCATAAGCAATATTAGGATAGGTCATAGTAAGATAGATGAGGCCCCTAACCAACTAGTGGTAATGGGTGGGATTATCCAATAAGGTGCCATCAGTGGAAGTATAGTGAACGTTTGGCTCGATAGTAGTATTTTCAACCTCCTCATTCATCAGAAAGATGAGCTTAAGATATCAAATCAATAGTAAACTTGACCTGAGAGAGAGAGATACCATCTCTCTTATGATGGACCTCAAGTCCAAGAAAATAGTTCAGGTTACCAAGATCCTTCATTTCAAATTGCTACCCCAAGTATATCTTGAGTAGTAGATTGAACAAAACATGTGATAATCATCACTGCTTGTGATAATCATGTCATCAACATACAACAATAACAAAACAATACCACAAGCAGTAGATTGAACAAAAAGAGTTGAGTTGTGAAGACTACAAGTAAAGCCTAGCTAATTCATAATGTTACTAAACTTAGCAAATCATGCACGAGGAGCTTGCTTGAGCCCATATAAAGCTTGATGAAGATGACAAACCTTATCTTTCGGATGCTGATACTTGGGTGGAGGCTTCATATACACTTCTTTCTCTAGACCTCCATTCAAAAAAACATTTTTAACATCCATCTGATGAAGGGACCAGTGCTTAATAGCAGCAATGGCTAGAAGACTGCAAACAGAAGTCATGCATGCAATAAGTGCAAAAGTCTCCCCATAATCAACACCATATTCCTGTGTAAACCCTTGGGCCACTAAGCAGGCCTTACATTGCTTTAAAGAGCCACTAGAATGAGTCATTTTTGTACACCCATCGACAACCAATAAGAGTTCTACCAGAATGAAGATCAACAAGATCCTAAGTGTGCATTAAGCTGAAAGGTGTAAATTGTAAAATATAAAGACCTATACTCCTAAACATGTCATTTTCCTTAAGTGAGGGAATTACATGTGGCTCTGCCGCTGGGTTCAGTACATGTGCTGAATCATATTGTGTAGTTCCATTTGGATGAATACCTAAACCATAAAACCCACAATTTTTATGACATTAGAGTCTGAAATGTACGAATGCTTTTAAAAAAAAGGTTACGTCTTTATTAGATTTTATGTTTCAAGCACTAATAAAAGCAGATGATCAACACTCTAAAGTATATTGAGTTTATCTGTCTATATCATGCATGCATTGTGTTTTGTCTTGGGTTGTCTAACTTGTTTTTCTCTAATGCTTTTTGTATTGCACCGTTTTCTTACTTTCATTTTTCTTTTTTCTTTTGATCTTTTATTTATATGTAAAATAAGAGACATTTTATATTTTGAAATTCTGAAAGAGTGGAATTTTTTTTTCCCATGATTTTAAGAAAAAATACTATAAAATTATGTAATTTTGATTTTTTCTTTGAAAAATCGTAAAAAGAATACTAAACCCTACTATTTCGAGAGACTTTAAAATATCATAGTTTCTCTTATTTTATACAGATGTCAATGGTCCAAAAGAAAAGGAAAACAAAATGGAAAAGGTGAGACATTACAAAAAGTATTAGAGGAAGGCATACTAGAAGCTCCAAGACAATAGTCCAAAAATAAAAAGGATGAAAATTCAAAATTAATTACTTTAAAATCTGTAACTGAAAAGCAGTGAGAAGAAAAAGACCTTAATAAGCCATGAATGTAAAAAAAATCAGAGTTGATCTGCCAGATCCAAGAAATAAAGCTTTTGAAGTATTGTTTCCTGTAGCAAACGAAAATGAAGTTTGATAGTAATATATATGCATGTGCATAAAATAAAGATTTATGAAAGTACCTTCTACTTCCATAAATGCGAGAATATGATGAGAATAATCTCTTGCATATCTAATTGCAAGTTCAAAATATTCTTTTGCTGGCAAAATATTTGCAGACCAAGCTCCGTGATTCAACCACTCTTCTCTCTACAAGTCTTAGCTTTGTTCAAAGTTGTCAGCATTTCTTAAGTCTGGCCAATATTCTAAGAGATCTCCTTCTAATTCTTCAAGCTACAACACAGAAAACATGCAAGTGCAAAATGATGGTCGGGTGCAAATTCAAAGATAATAATGCATATTGTTACATATATAGAAATGAAAGATAATGCCAAAATTACAATATGATCTGGAACTGGTCCAGGAAGGCCACAAAAATTGCGTTCCGTTATCCATTAATGGCCAGAGCCCATGAATGGTAAGATATTGCCTAGGCTCTATCGGATTGCATGTTACATCTTCCTGCTTGCAAAATCCATTGGGCCATGTAAGGATGAACATCAAAATAATCATATATTAGAGCTGGACCTGGTGGAGGTGGTGGAAGGGGAAGTTCTGGTGGTGGTGGTGGACCTCATGGTGGTGGAGAACACGGAGGCGGTGGCAGTGGAGGCCTTTTAGGAGGAGGAGGTGGCGAAGGCTTTCTATAGGAGGAGGTGGCAGGGGCCTTCTCGGAGGTGGTGGTGGGGAGCTCCGTGGTAGCGGTGGCCTTTTAGGCGTACCAACCCTTAGAGGGTCATTAGTTTCACTGTTGCATGAGCAAAGAACCCATGCAACCAATAACACACAAAGAAACAATCCATGTTTCAGTTTCAGTGTTCCCATGATGATAGAAGCTTATACTTATTGTTATGGGTTTCAGTTCTAGCTAGTGTGATCTTATATGAGCAATATAGTAGGGGCTTTTATAGCCAATACTTCTAACAAGCACGAGCCTTCTTAACAATTTGTTTTTTGTTCTTTCTTTATTACAATTAATTTATTTTATCGATCGCCATGGAGGAATCAAGTTAATTAATTAACAAAACTTTTTTGTCTTTATTTATTACAAGTAATTTATTTTATCGGACAACTCACATGGCTTCTCAAAGGAATTATTGAACAGGGCATTTTGGGGACATGTGACCTCGATGACTTGTTCAGAATATTGATTGTGTTTATACGAATAGTTAAATGAGTATATTTGATTAATTGGATGGAACTAATCGATAACCATCAATGTGTGTTATTATTAATTAAAGATTAAATGATAAATTGACTCATAAACTATAGGTATAGAAATATCCCGGGCCTATATAAATTCATTTTTTATGTAATATTCTCCTCTAACTTTAAAAAGTAATGCAATGTCCCTCCTATCATTAATAACTAATTGACCACAAAATTACAAAAAAAGACCACAAAAATTATAGAAATTTATCAAAAAAATTTCTTTTTTGTAATTTTTGCTAGATTCTTGTATGTAATTTTTAGGTCTTTTTTGTAATTATCTTATCACTTTATATAATTTTTTGGTCAATTAATGACTAAAGTCAACTTTAGTTTATTATAGGGTAACGTTGGATCATTTTTAAAAATTGAAGGAATATTGCACTAAAATGAATTTATTGGTTGAATTTTTTATTTTTAATATATAAATACTCACGTTTCCCACACATTACACACACATACATGAATCTTCATAGTAGATCTGGTGGGGTATGCGGGGAGACGCAAGGAATCTCACTTTACACAATGATATCATTCTTGATTCCCCCCCCCCCCCCCATTGCCTTAATATAATATTTGTAGGTGGTACTTTAATATTTAGGAAGTTTTCTTTGATCATTTATATAACAATCCATCCATTTTGTTTACTGTATCAATTATCAAATATATTTTTCCAAAAAAAATACCATTAATTATTGACCAATTTTTATGGTCAGTTAAGATTAATAATTACAGCAAATGATTTTGTGAACTCTCTGATCTTACTCTCACAAAACACACGCCAATCCATTTGAAAAGGACTTCAAAATTATTCTGTCTCATACTCAAATTTTAATATGTCAAAAGTCATTAGTTAATTAATTAGGTGATATATCTATGCCAAAAAATTAATTAGGTGACAGAAATTACTTCTCCGGTTTCATTATGTTTGTTTTTAAAGTTATTGCATAATCACTAATGGGGTTGGGTCTAATGGAAGGGATTAGTCCCTCATAACATGGCAAACAAATATTCAAATCTCTATTGAGAGAAATGTGCCCACATTTAGTGCATGATCATGTCTCGAATAGGATTGCTTTAATAAAAAGATACATGTAAGTAATCACAAAAGCTATTGCATACATTCCCTCCATTCTTGTTTATAAGATATTTTTAATTAACTCATACATACCAATAAATTTTGCTATATAGTTAAAAGAACATAAAATCACGAAGAAAATTCCAACTTTGCCTTAATAATGTCACAATTAAAATCATAGTGGTGGGTAAAGTATACAATTAATATCTCTCTCTTCCTTTTCACGACAAAAGGGTAAAATTGTTAAATTATTCAAAATTATCATGATACCTTTTATATTTAGGGACAAAATAAATTTCTAGAAAACATCCTATATACAAGAGGGTTGTATAGATTAGAAAAAATGCAATCAATGTGTAAAAAAAATGACATGTTTTATCAAATTTGTCCTTCAATGTCTTTAAAACTCTTCTTGATGCAATTAAAGAATGGCAATATTGGAAAAAATTAAATATCATATCTTTATCCTAAATTTAAAATTAAATAAGACTTTAAAACTTTTTTTATTAATTAGAACCAGAAGGCGTACAGAAGGAAATATTTATCACATTCTGTTCAAAAATTATTTTTTTTTTTAAATAATGCTCGATCGCTTAGGATGAAACTGAATTAAAAAAGCAAATCTGACATGTTCATGTGGGATTGGTTAGTTAATCATGAGCAAGAGAAACAGAGGAAACATAACAATTAAGCACCCAAAAATAATTAATAACTGTTAGCATATGTCCAAAATTTTTTTAAAAAATAACTTATAATATAAATTTAGATAATTACAAACTTAAAAGTTTTAATTGCAAATAAAACACTAAAATTTTAAAAAATCTTATAGATATAGTTACTAAGATTCCTGTTGACAACTAATTCTAAATGTAATTTTTACGGACGTGTCTGTAATTTTCCCTAATATATAAATATGGTGCCACTTGTCTACTAGTTAAGAAGAATATTTCAGTACAAATCTAAAGGGTCTTCGTCCCTATAAATGTTTTTTTTTTTGGCCAACTATATAGTAAATGTTTTCGATTATTATAACACTCTTGTATTGTATATAAGTCACCTTAAATTGATCGTCATTTTTATAAGTTATTTTATATAGCAGGTAGATTATTAATACTTATTTGAATTTATCCTTTCACAATTTTTTATAAGTAGAGTAAAATGTTACATATATTTCATTTGTCCTAGTTTATAAAACACTTTTTAAAACAACATTATACATAACAATAAAGTTCTTTAAATACAACTTACAACTTATTTTTTTAAACTACAGATATAAATTTTTAGAAATACCTTTAATTTAATGTAAACTTATTTGTGAAACATTAAATAGAGAAAGAAAAAAATATAATAAGAAAGGAAGGATAATATTAAAACAAGTATAATTAATAAAATTTTATTTTTGTCAAAGTGCTTTATATTTCAGGACAACAAATCACTTTGAAAAGTGTCTTATAATTTGAAATAGATTGAGCATGATAAAGAAAGTATTTTTAAAAATAATGTATTTAATAAGGATAGACTATAAAATTTATTTTGTTCTTTTTGATAATATCAATAGTTTTAACTATTTCTCTTTGATTTTAAAATGACCTGCTCCCTCTTGTCCTTATTATAAGATGAAATTTGAAAGCTTTGTTTTTTTGGTTCTTAAATAAATACAAAGTCAGAGTAATTAATGTTTTTTCAATATAATTTCACTCCTTGTTTGATTTTTGTTATTTAAATTCTTAAACAACAATTTATTATGGTCGTTAATTACAAAGATTGGTAAAAATAAAAATTACATTTTTTTTACAATTTTAAGATTATAAATTATATTTTTAATAAACAAAAATTTTAATTTCATTTTATATTAAAGGAAGGAAGGAGTATGAGAAGCAAAGAAATGACAACGTATGGTTTTTTGCGTTGACATTTGATGCTCATCATTCATCAACCATTTGATTGATTTAGGCCCTCCATTTTATTTCAAATGATATCTACTTTTCATTTTAAATAGATTTTAGGTGTTTTTAATATTATATTTTAAAAAATATAAAAAAATTAATATTAAATTTAGATTGTCTTTTGTACTCACTAGGGGATGGGTACCAAGCTACATATTACATATGGTGAGGTTTGGACCATTCAGATTTAAAAACATTTTATTTTTATTTTTATCAAATCTAAATTTTTTTTAATAAATATCTTTTTATTATCAATTTGACCATTACAGATTTAGTGTAGACTAACTAATTTAATATTATGTTTTTTAATTTTATAAATTGACTATGGAATATTTGTTGGACCGTACTTATATAGTCTATTGAGACATACTTTATACAATATAGATTTAATATTAACATTTTAAACAATATATATAAATTTTTATTTTAAAAACTAAAATATTAAAATATGAAAAATTTATTTAAAATGATCAGAAAAGATTATTTTGAGATAAAATAAAGGGCCCAAATCAGTAAAATGGCTGATGAGCATGTGGTGCTCAAAGGGAACGCATGATTTTTACGCTGGGTTAACCTACGAAACCAATGAAATCTTGACACGTGAGGTACATATTCACGGGCCTCTCAATTTCCTAATTTGTTTTTAATCACATGAAAATTTACATTTATGCCATTAAATTTTGATTGAACGAAAGAGTTAATATTCTTCCGAACTTATTTGTAAGTCATCAATAACATTTAAAATTATATATTATTTGCATGTATATTCTTGATTAATATGTGTCTCAATTAAATTCTTTTTATTAAGCAATCCTCTTGATTAAGGATACTTTTGGGAAAAAACTTTCTTGGTTACATCTTAAAGGACCCAACAAAATGCTTCGTATTTTTTACCATAATGTTTAAAAAGTTGTTTATAATAGTGATTAAAAGGAGTAAAGGACAAGCTAGGCCTTAAAAAATAGACTAAGTAATCTGCTGATAGGCCTTCCAGCTTACTTCCATCCTTACAACAAGACAACAAATTTGAATCCTACTTGATGGATTTGAGATTAGAGGATTATCGCAACCCTATCTATTTCCCCTAGTGACAAGTCATTGCATTTCAATGCTTTTAAAAGTTTTCCTTTCTAATTTTTTCACTATTTTTCCTCCAATTTTTTCTATCCAAGCTAAGCCTAACTTCTCATTTATGCACATTTAAATATAGGATTAAGATTTTGGAAGAAAAAACTATTTCCAAAACGAATCCAATAAGTATACATAGTTTTAAATCTTGTATCTATACTTATATGTATATATAATAAAATACTTGTAAAAGATCACATTACTTAATTATAACTCAAGAAAATGGAGAGAAGATAAAAGCAAAAAAGAAAATATTATCAATATTTGTGTTTGAATGAGCAAGAGATAACAAAAAGAAAAGAAAATAAGAAAATCATAGTAGATATAATAACTTTGTATGAAAATAGATATAATGTTCAATGTAATTAATAGTTATCTTTATAAATGTAATTTGAAGGAAAAATTTATATTAAAATTAAATTTATCAAAATAATTTAAAATCAAATTATTGAATATTTTTTCATGTTATTTATATACTCCCACCGTTTAAAAGTATACGGCATTTTTGAAGGAGTTGAATGTTTAAAAATATAAGGTATTTTTAGTCTCAAATTATTGTCTTGTTTTTCAAAAATACCTCTATTAATAATATTTATTATTTATTAAAGGGTATTTAATAGAGATAAATATGAAAAGATAAGGTTAGTTTAAAAGTAAATAATTATTTTATTAGAAACTAAATTTAATTAAAAATATTTTATATTTTAGTCGAAGGGGGTATATAAGAGATGAGTGGAAAATGAGTCGAATGAGGAACAAGAGTAGAGCTGGTAATTTGGGCCGAGCCCGACAGGCCAGCTCGAACCGCCGAAAAATTTAGAGCCAGCCCGAAAAAATATTATTTTTTATTGTTTGGGCCTATTCGGTTTCGGGCAGCCCGAATAGGCCCGAGGAAATTCAGGCCAAGCCCGATCGGGTTCGGGCTTGGCCCGACCCGAATAAAAAAAAATAATTTTTTAAAAAATATATAAAATATGATAAATATTATTAATTTTCAAATTTTATATCATTTTATACCAAAATACTAATATATATAAGTGTTTTAATGTAGTTATTTTTTAAAAAAAATAAAATAGTTTATTTCATATTTTATTATTTTAATCAAAAAATATCTCAAATAATATTTAAAATATTTTAATATTGATTTTAATATTTTAAGACCCAGTTTTGTTAAAAAAAATTTTGAGTCCTATAAATCATTTGCATGTAAAAAATAATTTTATATTTTTAATAATTAAGAGAATTAATTTTAAGTAAATAAAATTGAAAATAATTTTAAAATAAAATTTAGGCATGTATGAATTTCTGACTCCACTACTAGATAAACATAATAATAGAAAATATTCTTGAACAATTACTTGGTTATTATCCATGCTAGATTTAGTTAAAATTAAGAGTAAACTAGAGTAAGAATCCTTTTATATAAGAGTAAATAATATAAACAGTTAAAGAAAAATGATTTCAAAAAAAAATATATTTTACTCATAATTAAATAATTTTTATATAATATAATGATGGCAATTTTTTTATATTCAAAAAAATGAAAAGTAATAATTTACCTAAAAGTTATTTAAACTTTGAACTAATCGAAATAATAATTTTAAATTAGTAGTCTAACTGTGATTGAATTGGGATCAGCTTAATCATAACTAAAATATATAATTTAATTAAATTATATAAAATATTTATATATGACTATGATAAGAGCAATATTTAAACAACTACGACATTTATTACAAGTAAAGGAAACATTCATGAATAAATTATACATAATACAACACAAAATAATAACAGAGCTACTTAAATACAAAGTTGATAAATTATTTTTTATTTTATTCTTTTAAAATTAAGATAATATTTTACAATTAATAGAATTATTTAAAAATTAAAATTGGTTCAAAAATTACAAAAAATATTTTTAAAAAGTTTCTGATATTCGGGCCAGCCCGAATAAGCCCGAAGCCCGAAGGTGTTAGGTCTGGACTTGGCTATATGGGCTTTTTAGAAGGGGTAGGATGCTTTAAGCCCGATCCGAATAAGCCCGACCTGAATTGAGCCCGGCCCAAATAAATAACGGCCCGCCCGAATTACCGCTCTAACAAGAGGACAAAAAAAGAGGGTGATAATCAAGGAGTGAGAGAGCTAACTGAGATTGAGAGAAGAGTGAGATAGTGTAAATGGCCCCACTGAGATTGTTGTCACTGTTGACTCAATGACGACCCTCACATGGGAGAATTCCAATAAGTAGAACCACAGCCATTGAACTCTCACGAACATGTGCTTCCTTGTTTGCCTTATTACCTGACACTTCCAAGTGCATTATCCCTGTTTTCTTGGATTAATCAAACTTCATCTTGGCTCACATATCAATCCTCAATTATTTCCACCCTCTTCTCTGTTTTGAATAGAAATTATTCTGAATGCATAAGCCATCCCTCTGAAAACATTCTTGCTTTTTCATTGCCCATGCGACAATTGGCATGTGCCTTTTACATTCGGATGACGTTATACTGCCTTTGGTCTTGTGTATAGAATCAAGAGAGAAGATTTTTCCATCTATTTATAACTATTATTCTCTTTATTTAAAAATATAAAATATTTTTAATATTTCATGGTGTAATAATTACCTTTTTTAAAGTGCCCCTATTGATAATGATCTTATATTTATATAGGGTATTTAATAGGAGTGAATATGAAAGATAGGGTTAGTTTAAAAGTAGATAACTATTTTATTGAGGAGTGAGATTCAATTAAAATATCTTATATTTTTTAATAGAGGGGGTATTTTAGAACTAAATAATTCATGAGAAGGGCCCCAAAATAATTAAATACTAATAAATAAGATAACCTGATAATTTGGATTTCTGGCAAATTTTCCCCCTTGTAAATTTAGGATAAGATTTCTGTTAATTTATTTTGTTAATCCAAACAATTTTTCATACGTTTATTATGGAATTTATTTTTTTTATATATTGATACACTTTTATCTCTATTGGGGGGTTATAATTACATATCAAACTGTTCAAATATTACTCCCTCCAATCTAAACTATAAGTAGCTTTAATAATATTTTACAAACAATACAATTCTTATTCTTATAAAAATATATGCTCCTCTGTCTTTACGATAAGTATTTTTAACCGAATCTCTCATATCATAAAATTTATTATTTATTTGAATCACATTAAATCAAAATAATTTTTCCAATTTTGCTCCTAATAATGTCAATTAATATCACAGTGGATGGTCACGGTGGTAAAGAACTCAATTAATAATTCTTCCCCTTTCTAAGAAAAGGACCAATTGTTTAATTACTCAAAAATATCATGACACCCCTTATATTTAGAGATAAAATAAGCTTCTAGAGAACACCCTATATATAGGGACGGAGGGAGTATTGTTTTCATTGTTTTATCCTTAATTCCAATTTATGATGAGATGAAGGGTCAAATTCACTAATACAAGAATCTCAATTAATAAATATAAGGGGTAAAATGAAAAAATAAAATTTTATAAACACTAATTATTTATATTTTAGATCAAAATTGACTGAAAAAATCTTAGAAGTTGGACTAGAGGATCACACACACACCAGCACAACACACAATATAGGCTTTTGTATTAGTATTCAAATTTAGAACATAGTACGACATCCTTAAACCAAATACCACGCAACTGAAATCAATAGGTACCTACCACACAGCTGGACCCAAAAGGATCGCTACTTATTCTCTCTCAAGCCATTACACAATCATTAAACCACACAACAATCAACTTAACACAATTACATTATTAAAGCCTTAACGAAATCACAGAGTGACTTTAATTATTGACTCTAATATTACCAACTTTAATGCCATATATAATGAAATTACAGAACGACTTTCCTTATTGACGAGTGCGTTATATTTGCCAGACGTTCTCTCTTCTCATTGACAAGTATCTCAGCCATCCTGCATCGATAGCAAAACAAAACAGACTCAATAACAAGACATTAAGAACTATATATTGAAGATGCCAAAGTAAGATTCTTGTTTGATCTAGCTAGGGTTTCAAGTTGTGCGAGTAAACTCAGAAGAAATAAGCTATTTGTTAGGACTATGTATATGTATTTACTTTTCAATGGCCTCTGCATTTGTTGGACCACCGGGTATAGGTTCAAGCTTGAAGGTGTCCAAGTTCATCCTTGTCTCAGTTTGGTTTAACAGATTCTTTGCTAAAGCTTCAGATCACCCAAGTTCTCTCAGTGGCGCAATCCAAATCAGCCAATATTTTCACTTAATACATCCCGTCTACGGAATATGAATGAAAGAAATGGTTAATTCAAATGTGGTGCGTAATACAGGCTTTCAATTGCCTTTGATGAAACCTGGTTCTAACACAAAAGAACACTACATCATAATCCAAAACTCAAGGCCCAAGTTCATGGGTCCTTAAATTTTGTTACATATTAATTATGAAGCCTAGCTTAATCCATATGAAAACTTTTCATACCGACTCAGGTCCACTTACATATTTTCTTAACAATAACATGCATATAGAGCCATGTGTTGAAGTGCATGTG
>NW_026556337.1:0-37818 GCF_029017545.1 Prosopis cineraria | reverse complement strand
CATTCAAAATAAAACATCTCAATCATATTTAACTAAGGTAATGTAACCCAATTGTTGAACCATCAAAAGTCAAATAAAGTACAATGCATATTTTAATTCTTTACAAATTTTCACATTATTGGAGCATGAAATGTTATGCAATGTGAATTTTCTATAGTTTCGAGGTTAATTATAAATACCAACTTGTTATAAGAAACCTACCATTAGTGATATCGTATAAGGGAACTTTATGGGAGTGGCTATAAACGCTCGTCGGAGGTTTTCCCTTGTTGATTGGTTGCACTGAATCTTACATCAAAGAAGATGAAGAGGAAGAAGTATAAATACAAATGTGCAAGATATTCACATTTCAAATAAATTAGTTGAACGCATATGATGGAGGAAGGATATAATACAAAAGGATTTGAAAGGAAGTTTTAAGCCAAAGGCCTCACTTGTTATGCCATTCCTAGCAATAAATGTCCTTGTTGTTTGCTTTCTTTTTTCTCTCAAGATAGAAACCCGTTGTTGTCTCGCAATTTTAGATGATGTGATATTTTCTGAGGTGAAGAAAGATTAAAATGGAAAAGTTAGTCATACCCAGCAATTAAATTCAAAAATTCAAACATTAAAATTAAAACAAATGATAAATTAATATTTTAGTCTCAATGTTTTTCTTTTTTCAGTATTTAAAGATAAAATTGTCGAGTGAATATTCAATGATCTAATTGAAAAATTAAGGTGAAATTTGTCACAAAAATCAAAATTCTAAAAGGAGCATTGCCTAAAAAAGGCAGGATTGTTCAAAAACATATATGACAGTATCAATTTAAAATTTATGAAAAGATACTTTATTTGTAAAAGATAAAAAAGTAATGGCTTGCAGTGTTGGGATATAAAATACGTGATATTCTTGAACATAGAAAGAAAGAAAACAATAGTGAAGTGTGACACGTTTATATGACATTAGACTGAAGAGAATATCTGGCAAATTAAAAAGCATTTTACAATTTAATTTTAGGTAATATTTTAATTACATCTTCATTATCTTTAGAATTATTTACTTCCCCAAAAAAAAAGTGTGGAAAAGACAAGTGAATGCCAATAAATAATTTTTTTTAATTTAAAAGATTGTAATTTGAAACTATAACTTCTCTCTCATGATCTCAAAATCTCAAATATAATTTCTCAATTAATGAAAATTTAAAATTTTAATTTTAAAAATATTAAATATATCTATATAAATAATACCTATTCCTATATAAAATTATTATTTTAAAAATTACCAAAAACCACTTTCCTTCTTTATCCTCGATATTGATCTCAAATATAACTTTCTGAATATTGTCGTTTCGTGAATAATTTTGAATTTATATAATAATTTTGTGAATAGTAATTTAGATGATTTTCTTGAAAATTATATCATATCAATAGTCAAATTAAAATTGAATTAAATTATTAGTATTTTTTTATACTGATGTTATTATAATTGTGTGAATTAATAGAACACAATTTTGTGAATCAATTTATTTTTTTCTCAATTAATAAGATGGTAATTTGAAAATATAACTTCTCTCCTATGATCTCAAAATTTAAAATATAATTTCTCAATTAATTCATAAATTATATTTATATATGTCCATCTATGAAAAGGTTAAAATAGAAAACTAACCTTTGTTGCAGGCAGAATCAAGAGATGCATTCATCTGTTTCCTTTTACCCATTTTAACTGTGATAACACACATAGCATAATAATCTTTATCAAGAAAAAATTCCATAAGCTACAATTTAATAGGATTGAAGAGGTTATTCATAGAAAGTATTATACAAAATAAAAGAAGCTAAATGATGAATACCTCCAATTATCTAATATAATAGCTTAGATGCTTGTTACTATAGGCAATTTTTGGATTCATTGAACATTTAGAATTCTACTTCACACGTAGCAACAACACAATGATGAAAATGATTATCAAAACCAGCCAAATGATTTTTTTTTTTCAAAAAAAAGTGTTGGTACATAAAGTTTAAATTTCACATTTATTCATGTTTTTTTTTTACCAACACACATTTATTCATGTTGAAAATACAAACTTAATGCTACAGTAATGAATAAAGGAAGGCAAAATGGTAGTTAAAAGGTTATAATGAACACATACCAGAGAAGGAGAAGAAGACAAAGGAAGAAGCGCTTGTGTGGCTAATAGCCAACTCACAACATGGCCATATTATCTCCGAAGGTGGTTACTAAGATGCCCATGATGATTTAATAAATAAAAATATCAAAAAACGTGGCAGTTAATTTGATTAAAATTTAAAATTACTAATTTATAATAAATATATTTTGTTTAAATTTTGCCAACAAAAATATGTTTTTTAATTAAATTTCATGGTTTGTTGAGATGAATATATCTGTTATTATATATCTCTTTATTTTATTTACACATATATTTTTTATATTTATATAACCATATTCTCCATGATTTTTATTTTTCAATGCACATTTACGTCATAACTTGAACTTTTTTTCTGCTTTTAAGTGCCACGTCAGGTTAACTTCCTTAACCCATGAAGTCTCAATGTGTGACCCATATCCCCTCAATGTCTCCATTAACCATCATGATAATGTGCACGCACAAAATAAAAGCTTTAATTTCACGGAATAAATATCTCATAAATTATATATTTGTAGTGCATATTAGCATAGACATTCACACACCTAGCAAAATCAACCAAATTAATAGATTGAAATATATAACCTACACACACAAAGAGTTCGCTTACAAGATGTTCGATAGCCTACTAAACATAATTTGCAAATAAAACATAATTAAAATTAAATTTTAAACATACATCACATATATACATAATAGTCAATCATCCAAAATGGCATACTCTTGGTTCTCTTAGAGCGCCTAAATGGAACACATGTTGTAGGACTACCACCATCAGCAGATTCATCACTTGCTTCTACCACCTCGCTCTTGATTCCATCAGATGCTACAAGACCAGTAATATTGTCAAGTTCATCATTTGCTTCTACCACCTCACTCTTCACTCCATCAGATGCTATAAGACCACCAATATTGTCAAGTTCATCATTTGCTTCTACTACCTCACTCTTCACTCTATCAAATGTTATAAGAGATGAGCTTTCAAACTGTCTTTGACTCTGGTTCAAGCACCTCTTCACAGTGGTAGTGCCGACAGATTCTGGGGGAGGACACCACCATATAGGACTTGCTTTGGAGTATTCAATGGCAAGCAAGGCAGCTTTCTTGAATAACTCATCAGTGTCAGAAAATGATGGATTCATGGTGAGGATTGAAGAATAATAAGTTCTTGCAATCATTAGTGTACTCACTCAGTTTTTATATATGAGACTTGCTATCCTTATCTCCAACAACCCACACGATCACATAAGCACCCACGTTTACAACTATATGAGAGAGGGGAGATAATGGAACATAAGGAATCCACTTTATTTAAATGTATAACTTATTGATGACAAGAAATAATATCATTATATAGTCAAAAATATTTGTTAAAGAAATTATGCAATCAGAAATAAATGAAGTATATAAAACCATATTTAATAAGATTAATCATTATTAGGCACCACATTTAATAAATATATAACTGACTCAAAAATGAAAAAATTTTAAAATTTATATAGTCAAATAAATATGTAACTACCCAATTCTTGTGAAATGTAAATACATGTATAGAAAAAAGCATTTATTAACAGTTAATTAATTAATTATATAAATTAAAGTTGATATAATAATTGCATTATCTCTAATAAATATTAAAATGACATGGGTATAATTTTTTATAAAACTTTTTTAAAATTTAAATACACACCAAATCTTAGTCGTTAGAAGGAATTTATATTAGGAAATTCTTTCTTAAATTAAATTCCAAAAATGTAGGGATCACTATTATTATTAGGGTATGATATATATTAAATCAAGTAACATGGGGATCATGGTATTATATTATTTTTAATAAAATATATTCATTTAATCTATTATAGTTGGCTCCCAAATTGATAATTTTATAGATAAAATTACATTAATAATTTTTTTATAAATAGCAATAATATGCTTGAATTTGAAAAACTCCCAAATTCAATCAAACATCAATCGTGGAGTCTAGGAAGTTATTGGAATCCAACCAGTCACATATGATTCAAAATTTAAAATTTAGAATCAATAACTCAAAGTGATTTGTTTTAATTTAATTTAATAAAAAAATTTAACACCATGATCCCGACATTAGTTGATTATAAAATCCACTTATATATGAAAATTTAAAAATTAAAAAAATCTAACTTGAATTGTGGAGTAACGAATTTATTGGGATATTTCCAACTAACATTTAAATCTTATCTAAAGTATAGAATCAATTCAAGTTAATTTGAATTAATTAAAATATAATTTTATATTAAATTATAAGATGTAGTCATATATATGAAATAAGAATTAAAAATTAAACTAAACCAAATCCTACAGGAATTGTGGAGTTAGGAATTGATTAGAATATTACCAACCAAAGTTTAAATAACCATCAGAGTAAGATATTGTTGGAATGAAGGATTAATGGAATAAAATTATATTCACAGATTAAAATTAATTTTGGAAGCAGAATCCTACGTGGCTTTATAGAATCATGGTATTTGAAATATTACTAAATTGGGCAGTATTTTTTTCACAGAAAAATGCTTGTTGTTCTTCCTAAAAACATAGATATGTGTCAGGTATGAGAGTTAGGAAGTTACTGTTTGAAATGCAAGAAAAATTAGGGCAATGGAACTTTAAAGTGTGATTAATTTATTAAACTTTTGAAATGCAAATATAATTTAAATCAAAATTATATAAGTCTAAAATTCGTGAGTAGGGAGTAATTAGGAGACTGATGTAATAGACAATATTATGCAAATGGAAAAATTAAACATCATGGTCAAAAAATCAAACATCATAGTAAATCAAGTAGAGGAAGTTATAATTCTAATGTAATTGTAGACAACATTTTATTCACTACTAATATTAAACAAAGAAGATATTAATGACAGAAATCTTGTAAACATGATTATTTTCGCACCACAAAAGAATTGGAAATTTTTTTTAACAGTTAATGAGTCTAGTATAAATTAATAAAAGAGCTAAATTATAATAAGAGCTCGCATTTTTTACTGTTATTTTCTCTAATATATATTAACAAAAGGAGATAAATTATTTCAAATATATACTTAAAATTTTTTAATAAAATAAAATTCAAATTATGTTATACAATATCCAAAAGACTTTTAATATTTGAATAATAAAAATTTATAAAATATATATTCATCACATACTATTCTTCACGAAAATAAAACCCTAAGTTATTAAAATTTTATTTAATATTAATTAAAGAAAATTGTATCAAAAAATTATATTTTAAAATATTATAATCCAGTACATCCCAATTTTCTTAAATATATTTTCACTATCCGAATTCCTAAATTTATTATGTGAAAGTAATTTATTTTAAAATAAATTTCAAATTATTGCACAAAAGGAAAATGTGCAAAGTTTAATATTTAAGATAAATTATAATATAATAGCCTCACACAACTGGCAATAATAAATGAATTAAGGGATGAGGTAAAAGAAAATTGAACAAAGGCCACATGATTTTCAGCAAAATAAATTAATTCGACCAATACCATAACAAATGATGACCAAACTACATTAGAGTAAAATAAGGTATAAATCACAAACAAACAATGAATGCGAAAAAAACTAAGTTCAGCAACGTAAAATAAAATAATAATATGCTGCTTGTTCAGAGGAAAGCAAGACTGAGAGAAATTTAACTAAAGTCTAGCAAAATTAGCAATCTTCTATCACTCCTCATCTGCTTCCAACTTAATCTTCTTTCCCTTGCGCAAGTTGTACGCAATATGAGACTTTTCAACATGCTCACCACCATTGGCAAATCCAACTTCAATAACTTCTGATGGAGTAATGGTTGAGGAACTATCTTCAGTAGATTCCTTCAATAAAAATAGCATGGATATGATATATCAGAAACCAAAAAAAAAAAAAAAGGAATTCACGTAGTATCTATTTAAGGTAGAAAGAGAACATACAGTTTCCTCAATTGAGGGTGTTTGTGATACACATTTAGGTGAAGGCACTTGTTGATCCCATTTATCCAGAAAACTCTTCACAGTGTTTTCATCATCAGTCATTCCATTTACTATAATGCCACAAGGGAGGCCCTTAGCATAATCCTCTGAAATTCTAACACGGAAAAGGAACTTTTTCCCTATTATCTTATCAAAGCCATTACCTTCACATACACCAGTTACATCCATCTACAATGCACAACCATATAAAATGTAATGTGTAATATAACTAAATAAATATATATATATATATATATAAGAATAAGAAACCAAAAAATCATGACTATTGTAGTTTGATTACTCACCCTTCCTATACTTTCTTTTAGTTCAGCAGCAGAGCATTTCATGAAGGTAGCAAATTCCTTGTCGAAGATAAGAACATCAGTTGAGCTAGATGCATCATAAACACGACACCACACACGAAACCTAAATGTAACATAGAAACAACCACTAAACACATCAACCACCAAAACACTTGCTGTAATAAAACAAATAGAAAGCAACATAAGCTTTATACCTTGGAGACACAGACTTGACGAACTCATTGCACTTGTCACAGTAAAAACCATCACCATCAGGAAGAACCTTTTTTGCACACTTTTGGCAGCCGATATAATACCATCCCCGCTCGGTGTCAACACTAACAACCTCAGCATAGATAACGCAATCAGCATCCTATTATTCATCGAAAATTAAGATTATTAGTTGATGACCCTAAACTGAAGTTGTATACAACACAAAAGATATATAAAAAAATTACAAGTGGCCCTCCACGAAGCTGGCATATATATTTACGATTCGGGCAGTGCAAGATCTCATCCTCGACACTTAAGGTAGGTTGATTAGGAAGGTGAATTGGCCTCTTCTCAATTTCGACACCAGCAGCTTTAAGGCTAAACTCAGAGAAGTAGTGAATAAATTGAAATAGACAGTAAATAATTACAATATAAGATATTCCACTTGAAACACTAAAATGTGTAAAATTCACCTTTCAACAAAGGTGCTGACTTCATCCATGGTAGGATGGATGAACAAACGGGAAGCGAAAAGAGAGTTGGAAACTTTCTTAATCCCTAAAAAAAAACCACCACCATAATGAATATTCATGAAAATATTAGTTGAACAGATAGTTGTGGTAACATACCCTTGAAAACTCGTATCTTGCACCACTGGACAATCACAATGATGGGACAACGTGTGGGGCCTTTCATATAACGAAGAACATCATTGGCAAGGGCACCCCATAAAGTAACTTCAAGGTAATTTCTCCTATTTATTCTCGCACAAAAACCATTAAATAATCAAATTTAATCTCTAAAATCATTGCTCAAAAACCATTAAATAATCAAATTTAATCTCTAAAATCATTGCAAACACTAAAACACATAAAGGTAAGCATATCTTTATACTTATCATCATCCAATAATATATCAAGCCTTTGCTCCTGTCGTCCATTAACAACAACTTTTTGAATCTCCCCAACTGCAGCAAGTCTCCCTATGATATCTACATTCAAAAACAACAAACTTTATGGTATGAAATTGGAAACAAAGAAAAACGTATATTAATACGTTATAGAAGAATGACCTACCAACTAAATATTCCTCCCTTGAATCACCGCATATGATATCACTAAATGGGGTAAAGCAGAAGCCATGAGAATGGATCTTATTGTTATCCACCACAGGTCGCACAGTAGTCGAATATTGAAACATCACTTTAAAAGCGTGGTGTGTGGTCCTGTATGATCCAGAATTCTCAACAACACCAAATTGCGTGAGAATAAAGGCACGACCTTCACGAAGAAATCGAGAATGGTGACGAGCAACTCCTTTCCTAACAAAAGCTCCAATTCGATCACCCTGAAAAAAAATCAAGTTGAAAATATAAAAATATGGTTTTATAAGGAATCAATCAGTCTATTAAATGAATCATAGAATATTCAAAACATTAGAATGCAACACACAGCTTCATCCTGCAAAACCATCTCAAGTGATGTAGGCTCGTTTGAAACAGCATGAGGAGCAATGGACCACAATCGAACAATGCGTACTTTGATCTTCCAATCCTCACGAGATTGATTAATGGAATGAATGCAATCAAATGTTGCAGCCATTTGAAAGAACAATATCACTGTTAGAAATTTTACAAATGATTGAGTTTGCCTCACACTGTGTGGGGATGCCATTTTTATATATGACTCTCTTAGTTCGCATGCCATGCAAGTTAAGAACGTGTGAAGGAAAGGACAACCCATGATCTCAAAGCAAGACTACACGTTTAGCAAGAAAAGGCATGGAGAAGTGGGAAAAGTGGGGTGGAGATATGGGGTGGGATAGTTATAAGAAAAACCTCAGACGATATTTCAGTTTTTACGCTCTTAAAATGTTTTCCTAATTTGTTGTCTTCCTTTATTAAGTTAAACGAATTTAATTCAATTTTTATTTGTTTATTTATATTAATTTTCTATTTAAATGATAGAATATTGAATAACTAACCATATCTAAAAAGGAATCGTGGAGTTAGGAAATTATTAGATTACGGGCTAAGAAGTTACCAAAATAAATAATCTAAATAACTATCTATATTTAAATTTAATTATATGCATGAATAAAAAAAGAAAATTAAGAATTTAATAAATAAGAATTTCATTTTATTGTTTACATGTTTGCACGAGATGACAATTAAAATATCAAAAAAAAATATGTTGTTATATTTATTTTAAATATTATAATTTAACTTAATATCCATTAATTACTCAATCCATAAATCATATATATTTAATTAAATTATAAATGAGAATTATATTAATTAATAACATATAAAGAATTTAATGTAATTATTTTATTAAGTCATATGTTTATAATTCAGTTTTTATTTGTTTAATTATATTAATTTGCTATTTGAATGATAGAATATTGAATAACTAATCATATCTAAAAGAGGAATCGTGGAGTTAGAAAATTATTAGATTACAGGCTAAGAAGTTACCGGAATAAATAATCAAAATAACTATCCATATTTAAATTTAATTATATACATGAATCAAAAAAATAAAGAAAATTAAGAATTTCATAAATAAGAACTTCATTTTATTGTTTACATGTTTGCACGAGATGACAATTAAAATATCAAGAAAATTATGTTGTTATATTTATTTTAAATATTATAATTTAACTTAATATCCATTAATTACTCAATTCATAAATCATATATATTTAATTAAATTATAAATGAGAATTATATTAATTAATAATGTATAAAGAATTTAATGTAATTATTTTATTAAGTCATACGAATTTAATTCAGTTTTTTTTTGTTAATTTATATTAATTTTCTATTTGAATGATAGAATATTGAATAACTAACCATATCTAAAGAGGAATCGTGGAGTTAGAAAATTATTAGATTACGGGCTAAGAAGTTACCGGAATAAATAATCTAAATAAATATCTATATCAAGAAAATTATGTTGTTATATTTATTTTAAATATTATAATTTAACTTAATATCCATTAATTACTCAATTCATAAATCATATATATTTAATTAAATTATAAATGAGAATTATATTAATTAATAATGTATAAAGAATTTAATGTAATTATTTTATTAAGTCATACGAATTTAATTCAGTTTTTTTTTGTTAATTTATATTAATTTTCTATTTGAATGATAGAATATTGAATAACTAACCATATCTAAAGAGGAATCGTGGAGTTAGAAAATTATTAGATTACGGGCTAAGAAGTTACCGGAATAAATAATCTAAATAAATATCTATATTTAAATTTAATTATATACATGAATCAAAAAATAAAGAAAATTAAGAATTTCATAAATAAGAATTTTATTTTATTGTTTACATGTTTGCACGAGATAACAATTAAAATATCAAGAAAATTATGTTGTTATATTTATTTTAAATATTATAATTTAAATTAATATCCATTAATTACTCAATTCATAAATCATATATATTTAATTAAATTATAAATGAGAATTATATTAATTAATAATGTATAAAGAATTTAATTTAATTATTTTATTAAGTCATACGAATTTAATTCAGTTTTTATTTGTTTATTTATATTAATTTACTATTTGAATGATAGAATATTGAATAACTAACCATATCTAAAAGAGGAATCGTGGAATTAGGAAATTATTAGATCATGCGTTAAGAAGTTACTGAAATAAAAGAATAAAAATAAATTATATTCATGAATTAAAAATAATTTTATAAATAAAAATCTTACGTGACTTTCTAAAATTATACTATTTAAAAAAATGACACTTGTCATTCATAGAGATACGCTTGTTATTCTTCTATTATATATATATAGATTTCTTTACTAATTCAACTTTGTACTGAGGAATGAATGACCTTTTCCTAAATATCCTTGCTAAATCAAATTTTTTCTGTGGATGAGAGTCCCATCCATAAATGTTCTTTTTTAAATCAAATTTTTTAGGACAAATTGGTTCATTGGCCAAAAAAATTTTTGTGTCCAAAAAATATAGATCAGATTTTTATAAATTTAAAAGTGTAATTAATTTACATTAACATACAAAAAATTTATTATTAATATACAAGAAGTTTATTATTGATATATAACAGTATATCATTAATAAATATAATAAACTGATCATAATATAAAATATAATAAATATTAGATTGTTTATGTGATTTAATCCTGTATAGAGATTATATATGCAAAAGTCCTAAATGTATAACGGTGAAAGAGTCCTCTTAATTTTCAAGGTTGAGTAAAGAATCTCATTCCTGTGAATCATTTCATTATTTGGCTAATAGGGTCTGTAATTAATCAAATATCCTATTAAACTTTATGTTTTATACGAATGATCCCTCAAACTAATGATAGTACTTGCTTCTAACATGATAACATGGTATATTATTATATACCTTGACAGAAAAATTATTCTTAATACTTATTTATAAATCACAATTAGTTAAAATTAATTGATATTCTTAAAATTATCTCATCTCTTTTTAAAAAATTAACCTATAAATAAAAAGAAGAAGAAGTTCAGTTTATTTACAAGGTTGACTTGAAAGTGATTCAATATTCCAAACGGTGGTGGTGGACTGGCGCCCCAGCGGCTGAAGAATGGAACGAGATGGGATCATAGGGGGACCCACCCACCCTCACGTGTTTAGTCTCTTATGGCTCCCGCAACTTCCACGTCCGTTCCCTCCATACATACTATAAATTATCATAATCCTCCCACATCAAACCAACGAGGGCCCCACCTGCCATACTAACGCTCTTGTGCCCTTAGATCACTGTGTGCTTTTGTAGCAGTTTTGGCTTCCATGTAATTGACTTAATGTGTATATATATATATATATATATTTGGGTAAGAACAAATGAATTTTTCTTTTTCAATTATAGTTAGAAAAAAAATTAATCCCTTCATTTAAAACTATAAAATATTTTTTAAAAAGTTAGATGTTTAAAAATATAAATTATTTTTTAATCTTTCAAAACGAATAATGTCCTTATTGATAAATGACTTTATATTTATTGTAAGGTGTTTAATAGAGGTAAACATGAACAGATAGGATTAGTTTGAAAATATATAACTAATTTATTGAGGTGAAATTCAATTAAAAATATCTTGAGGGAGTAAATTTTAAAATTTTTATATTAATTACGTTAAAATATAATAACTAGCATCATTTAATGCATTTTAAATTTATTAAATAGCATATTTATGCTTCCACGCTTTCTTTTGAAATTTGATGTTTTTATTATTGATAAATTTAAAATTTTTATTATTTGTAATTTATATATATTATTTAAATAAATCTAATTAAGTTTTTTTAGTATACATGAACTCTTTTAGTTTTACAGTTACAATTTTGGTTTTAACATTTTTCTTAAATTTATCAAATTGCACAATTATATGTGTGAGAAGGAGAGAAAACATAGAATTCATGTCTTTTTTATTTTTTTATTTTACCAGTCCCTGCCCTTCTTAGTTAATATATATTTGAACCTGTTTTTTTAATTATATCATTTAAACAAGTTTCAGTATGTCAAATTGACCTTTTATAAAAGATTCTCTAAACATTAGAATCACATTAGCAGTTATGCAAACGTTAATCCCAACAGGTTTTGTATTTAAGACATGTCCACATCTAATATATTACTGTGCCTCAAATATAATTATTTTTAATAAAAAATACATTTGAGCTATAAAAAAGATATCTTTGAGCAATAAAACAATATAATATTCTTGCTAACAAGTGTTGGTTCTCATAAAAGAGTTATGGCTATTTAAATAAAAGGTTTTGAATTCAAATTCGTGTAAATGTAAAATTTTTTTTAAAGAGTTATCTTCAATTGTGTCTAACAATACTTAAATCTAACACAATCAAATAGTTATATAAAAGGGGTTAATATTTCCATATCCTATTCATTTTTTTTTTGTTATATTAAAAAAGGAACAAGCTAGAGTGCCATAATATTAGCACTAATGCACCATACTCCATAGAACTTTGCGATTCAATTTGTTTGGGTGAGGGTAGTATTATAATGTATTATCTTTAGAGAAGTCATTGTCTTGTGCCTCTTTTTATAATAATCAATATATAGATATATATAGTAATACTAATACCAATATATAGAATCAATTATTGATGATGATATCACTTTGTACAGTTACATAATTATATCATATAAGATAACAAAATATAAATAGTAAACATGTACATAATCATAATAACATTATATAGAATCAATTTTTTTATCATTAATATATATAATCTAAATACTAATTTAATACAATTTTGTATATGTCCTAGTTCTTTATTTAAAAGGTGAATATTAATAAAAAAATGTAAAATTTATAATATATGTTACTGTTCCTTATTATTATGAATTATTTCTTCAAACTGGCAAAGAACTTTTCTAGATGGATAAAAATATCTTTTTAAAAAATATTTATGTGAAAAATACGAATAATATAAAAGCTCGAAGAATTTCCTGTCTGTCTGCCGTTTTAAATATGTCGTTGGCTTCAGCCTTCCCTTCCTTTCTTCGTTTGTAAATTCCTCTATCTTGCTTTCAGATTCTACCCATATATTCTCTTCGTGGTCTTCTTTTCTCTCAAACATGGCTGCTCTTCAGAAACACGCTGTTGAATTCAAGGATCCACGAAGCGTAGATCTCAGGCTTCACAGTGGTCATCACGCCGGCGGAGAAGTAGAACCCACGAAGGCTCCGATAAACGGACCAAAAGAAGAGCTGGATTCGGAGGAGCGGTCCCCGGAGGCGATGCAGGTTATGCCGGTGGCGGTGCACGTGCCGCAAAAGAAGGCTTCGACGAAGGACCGTCACACCAAGGTAGAGGGGCGAGGCCGGAGGATCCGAATGCCCGCAACGTGCGCTGCTCGGATCTTCCAGTTGACCAGGGAATTGGGTCACAAGTCCGACGGCGAAACCATCCGGTGGCTTCTGGAACATGCGGAGCCCGCTATCATTGCCGCCACCGGCACCGGCACAGTCCCCGCCATAGCCATGTCTGTTAACGGGACCCTTAAAATCCCAACCACCCCATCCGCCAGCAACAAGCCCGAACCCGATGATCCACCCGAAAGAAAGAAACAAAAGCGATCGACGAAAAGTTCACACGCAGAGCTAAACGACGGCGTTTCACTTTCCGTCGGCCTTGCCCCGATATCAGCAACGGCGACGACGACAAAGCCAAGCATCACAACAGTTGATAATATCCAACAAGCAACAATACCGTTAGCGCAAGGGTTAGTGCCCATGTGGGCGATACCATCAAACGTCATCGTTCCACCGGGTACGTGCTTCTTGGTCCCGCCGATGGGTTCCCTCGCCGGAACTTCCTCCAGCCAGCAGCAGTATTTCGCCATCCCGGTGAATGCGACGCCTCTGATAAACATTCCGGCGAGACCCATATCGGCCTTCGTCTCGTTAATGGAGAACATTGTAGCGCCGGTTCAGCTCCAAGCGGCGACAATACCTCGGTGCTCAACTGCTCCGTCCGGGAAACTGCCGACTGAACCGACGATTCGAGCAACGAGCTCAACCTCTGGTGCCACTACCTCAAGCACAACCCAGACGCTAAGAAAATTCTCATTAGAGATTTACGATAAGGCGGAGCTTCAGCTCAAGTCCGGCTATTCATAGCCGTGAGGAAAACGAAGAAAACACAAGAAGCATGTTAAAACGATGCGTTCTGGAAGAGAATTTCCCAGACGGAAGGGAAAGGTGGTGGGGTTCTCGTTATCACGGAATCCGCCATTGATGACGTGGGTGGAGGGTTTGCCGTCTGTGGAGTGGGAACAACGTGAGGTGGGAGGCGACTGGCGAGGGAGGAGATCACGTGCGCACGTGAAGAGAAGTGGATTACAAGGGATGGTGGGGCCCAGTTGAGGTGGAGTGGGGCCGAAAGACTCAAAACTGTGTGCTGTAAAGCGAAAGCGGGAAGGTGGGGCTGGGGACACACACTCCTACTTGTTGCTTCTTGTGTGGACCGTGGAAATTGGGACAGTAGAGAGAAATTGTATATGAGGTTTTTCTGTTTTTTCCCCCTCTCTCTCTCTGTTTTTTTTTTTTTAAGAGCCTTCTGACTACTTGGGAATAAATTAATTTCATATTATAAATGATTTAGATTTGTGGGCCATGCAAAGACGGCTATGCATATTCATAAGTTTTAAATTCCTCCCTTTTAAAAATATATTCTAGATTGCTGTGCAACCAAATTTACATTTGCGCATATTTGGAATAGATACAGAGGTGTTTTAGGATCAATTAACATTTTAGACTCTATTCCCTATAT
This sequence comes from Prosopis cineraria, assembly GCF_029017545.1. Lineage (NCBI taxonomy): Eukaryota > Viridiplantae > Streptophyta > Magnoliopsida > Fabales > Fabaceae > Prosopis > Prosopis cineraria. The sequence continues at coordinate 22,829 of NW_026556337.1, read as the reverse complement.
TTTATATATAAAATGTTTTTTAAAACTCTATAAATATAAAATATTATTAACATATTTTTTAATAAATAGATTATTATATTCTTATTACATTAAAAAGGAAAAAAATATAAGTACTTATAAATTTCCTTCAAAAATATATTATTTTTTATTTACAATAATTAAAATAAAATTAGAATGGTGTTGTGCTTTTAAGTAGATAATTAACTTTTATTAATTTACATAATTTAATTAAAAATATCTTATATATAAAAAGAAGGGAGTTAATTATTACTCGAATAGCATTCTCAATTCTGAACTTTTAAAATATACAAAAATTTTCTTCAACTTTAAATTTTGAGCATCTAAATTAAACACAACGGTCTTTTTTCCCAATTTAATGATGAAATTTCAGGCATTCAGAGTTTAAAAATTGAAAAATTTTTTACAAATTTAAAAAATTCAAGATTCATAATGCTATTCATGTAATAGTTTAGAATATAGAATGTTCATTAACTCTATATTTTATAAATATATTTAAAATTATGCCAAATTAAACATCTTCCTCTTGTGTGCATTTGCTCACCCGCAAAAAAATCCAAAAAAGTAAAGGGAAAATCTATTCATAGAATATGTTGTAAGAAATTATTAGTATCTTTACTTTCAGTGTGGTACAATTTTATCTATGAACAATAAAAAATAGTGTAAAATTTTCAAATTAATATGTAACAAAACTCAAATGTCCATTAAGTAAGGATTATGGCTCTCACCCATTATATCACGTGTAAAATACGTGTTAGAAGCAAAACCATTCGTGCAATTTTGCTTAAAAAATGTAAAAAAATAGTGTTAAAATTAAACAAAGATATAAATTGGCAAATATTAACCTTGAATGTCAAAATAATTGAGATTTTGTCAGACTCAAACTATAATTGAGAAAATAAAGTGTTTACATTTGTCGTAACTGGCATAAATCTTAAGCAAAATATTTTATTTTATCACACTCCATGACTAGAAAGTGAGAGAAAAAGGTTTGAACTAGCTTCGATAGTGTGAAGAAGAGAGAGGCAAGTGTTGGGTAGTTTCCGGATAAATTTTAAATCAAAATGTGTTTATGTGACTATGATGGATGACAAAATACTTGAGTTATGGTAGCTTCCAAGTGCGATATGAATTAGAAATTTTTACACTACTTTTTTATTTTATAGATAAAATTGTATCATACTTAAGTTAAAGATGTTAATAATGCCTCACAAAATATTTGAATAAAATTTCACCTTAACTTAAAAAAAAAAAAAAGCCTTGTCACATCATCTGAAAAACAATGCTGATAATTTGTCTCTTGAAATATAAGTTCAAGACCGTAATGGAAAATGATGGTGTTTTGTGTTTACGATGTCACTTTAACCTTGTCATTGATTACTATTATATATATATATATACACACACACACATACATATAGTCATATAGTAGTTAGAGCAGGTAATTTATGTTAAGTCAAAACTCGCCCAACAAAAGTTAGAATCGAGCCTATTTATATCAATTTTTTTAAAAAATAAAATACTTTAAATTTAATTTAAATAAGTCGGCTAGAGTTAAGCCAAACCCAAATAAGTCTAACCGTTAAATTTTTTGACTCTATGTGTATGTAGAGTTAATAATTTTCGCTAAACTCAATGAACTAGCTTAAACTTAGCCGAAAAAAGTTAGAGCCATATTTGGCTATATGAACTTTTTAAAATAATAGGATACTTTAAATTCAGTTCAAATTGAGCTCAATTCAAATATATTTGGCTTAAATTGAATCCAACTCTAATAAGTTCTATCTGTCTGAATTATCAACTCTAATAATACTAAGACAAATTCTAAATAAAGGCACACGGTGAGGTTATTTTCTTCTGATAGTAGAATTTTCATGTTAAGAGTATTAAATAACATTATTATATATATTTGGTAAAATATTTTTATTATGTTTTTAATGTTTGGTTTGAATGGATAATTTGAATTGAAATTTATTTTTAAACTATTATATTCTTTCCTTTCTTTTATAAGAATGAAGTTATATAAATTAAAATGTACTTGTTGGGAAGCATATAGTGAATTTTTATTCATAACGGCTCATCAGGCAATAACATTTTAAGAAAATATTGCTGTTTATATCTCACTTTACAATATTTCATATGTCCATTATTTTTAAGAAAATAAATATTAAATAGACTCCAACAATTTATAAAGTCAGCTATTTTAATTTTTCTAATACTAAATGTTAAACCACATTAAAAATGGGTGAAATCACCAAAAATAAAAATAAACGCAGTTTGCCAATAATTCATATTTATTTTTTTATGTTGATAGACGTGCATTTTTTTTGAAAAAATTAATGATTTGGTCTTTGTAGTTTTGATTTAATTATAACTTAATCCCTGAACTTTAACTCATTATAACTTAGTTTCTGAAGTTTTGACTCCGTTGTAAATCAGTCTCTGAACTTTGTATCTTGCAATTTAGTCCCAAAAGTTTCAACCTCTTAAATATTTATCCCCATATTTTAAAAAAAATAAAATTAAAAAAATTAAAAATATTTCAAACTTTTAATATTTATAAATATTAAAATAATTTAGCAATTTAAGATATTAGTAATAAAGTTTAAAATATTTTAATTTTTATAACTTTATTTTTTTAAATATAAGGATCAATATTTAAGAGGTTGAAATTTTAAGGATTAAATTATAAAAGGTAAAATTCAAGAATTGATTTATCACCAAATTAAAATTTTAAAAATTGAATTATAATAAATTATAATTTAAAAATTGAATTATAACTAAATTAAAATTATAAAGATTAAATATTTTTTTTTAACAAATGATAGACGCGCATTTTAAGGACGTGGGTCTAAAGAAAGAAATAGATGGCGTTTTTTTTTCTTTTTTTACCAGAAAATGGATGGAGCTTACCAAGCATATTATTTGCCGGTGTAGGAGCTTGTGTCATTTCGAAAACGACACGTGTCCAATTACTAGGCATACGATTTCTAGGTCCACTTCAGCACATGAACACGTGGTGGGGTCTAAGACGTGAAAGGGTCTGTGTCACTGTGCGAAGGTGTGGGACAGCCCTAAACGAGGATCAGATGCACTAATATTCTCTTTTACCCCATTCCTCTTAATTTCCCATTATGTAATATTCCTCAGTTTTATTTGTATGATAGAAGAAATATTTATTTTAATACGAGTATTATTTATAAAAAATTTTAATTATTATCATATTCATCTTTTTGAATAAACATTATTGTATTAATCTTTACCTTTTTTAATTTTTTTATAGATATTTTTATTAAAAATAATATTATTTAAAATACAGTTAGATATTAAATGTGAATAAAAATAAAAAATTAAACCTCAATTTGTCACTCGTTCCTTTGATTAGAGTTAACCCCTGTTGTTTCATCTTTACATTTCAGTCTCTATTAAATATTGAGAGCTATTGATGGTTCAAGTTTTTAAAATAAACTTTAATATTAATATATTTCCTCCATTAAAAAGTATAAATCATCTTTAACCGAATTTTATTCATAATAAAATAATTATTTATATTTAAATTAATTTTATTTTTTTATATTTCTCCTTATTTAATGAAATATTTCACCCTAAAAAATATAAAATGATTTATTTAATAGGGATACTTTTAAAAATAAAGCAATAATTACACCTTAAAAAATTAAAACTATCTTATATTTTTTAGTATATAATCCCTCAAAAAATATTTTATATTTTTTAATGGAAGGAATATAAATATAGAGATTATTATAAACTTTATAATACAGAATGCATTTAGAAAAATATTTACTTTTAATGTTTGTAATTTTATCCCAAGCAAAAACATTTTCTATAATACTCACCCCCCGTTACGTTTTATAATCTTTTTTGGAGTGATTTTACTTTTAACATTATATGATGTTTGCAAAAGAAATAATACATTGATAAGCCTTACCCCAAAACATCTTCATAACACAATATAGAGAGGAAAAAAATGAAGAATTTGAATTCAATAAATGTCTTAATTTTTCTCACACAGTGAGCTTTTGGTTTTACATGATACTATAAAGCTCGTCGATTCAATTGAACAGCTATTGAAGATGTAGGCACAATATATATAAAAGAAGTATCAAATCACAACTCTACCTTATACTGTAAAGTATATTTTAATCTAATAATTTATATGATTGTAAAAAAATGATTGAAATGCATCCTTGTGAAACTACCCTTTAACTCTCCATTTTATTTATTTATGCTCAAGTATAAATTTTTGAGTATTGATACATATTGCTATAATATGAATACTTATTAAGTAAGAAGATTTAAGACAATCATAGAATAGCCAAGGATTATAATCAAATGAAGGATAATTTTAAAAGTTCAAGCCTCTTGTATGAAAATTGAATAAATTTTCTATTTTACTTGTATTTAAATAAAAATTTTGAATTTATATTATATTCTTTTTCATATTTAATGACTTTGAATATGAATAATATATTTGATCAATAAATAGAAGTAATATTAAAAAAACTTTAAATGACTTATAATAAGGATTAGAGCTCAATTTTTTTTAAAAAACAATCTTTTAAAAAGCACGTAAAATAAGAGAATCAACATCAATCTATTTATCCTTATTTTTTAGTATAAGAGAAACTATCATATGCTTTATTGTTTTTTATAAGAAAAACTACAAATTTCAAAAAATATTTATTACACTTTTCTCAAACTTCCCCTCATAAACGGATAGTATCATGAAATTAGAGAAAAATAAATATTAATTACAATGATATTTTAATCTAAGATATAATATGACTTTCATTATATGTATAATGAGAACTTCTCATCTCATACTTTGAAAAATTTTAAGGGAAAACATGTATTTGATTTAATTTTTAGTTGGAAAATTAAATATTTCATTTATAAACTTTATGTCAATTTGCAAATTAGGAAGGCAGATTACATGAAATGGAATATAGCTGTAATCAAGGTACGCAGGACCAGGCCCCTACGCATCCTCAAAAGGACATCATAGACCCATGAACAAGGGGGCTATGGGGGCCCAAGAGATATCATGTTTAGGAGTGACCATATGTCAACTCAGCTTGGTACAGTTTTAAATTGCTTAAAAACAAAATGTGAGAGAGAGAGAGAGAGAGAGAGAGAGAGAGAGAGAGAACAAAGTTTTTGTAATAATCATTTTTTTCCTTACAAAAGCATAATATTATAGGTAATCTAGGGTCAAGTTCCTTGTAACTATTATGTCTATTTTCCTTGTCACACTTTGTCATGTGTATTAATTTAATTTTCCCTTTGTGCTAAAAGTAATGAATAGAATAAAACCATATGAATTAGGTTTTTTACACGTGCAAAAGTTGATATTTAAATTTTAACTGCTTATTTAAATAATAATGAGATCTCCACCACAAACATTATATAACTGATTTTAGTAAAAATCTAAAAACAAATAAAATAATAAAATAAATGAATTCACTATAACATGCTTCTTTTGAACCATAATATAATGCATTAATTATTATTGCATGATTCAAAACAAAAATATTAGATGAAATTGTAATCTCTTAAAAAATTTATTCCCTCCATTTAAAAATATAAAACGTTTTTAATAGAATCTCACCCTCAATAATTAATAAAGTAGTTACCTACAAATTAACTCTATCTTTTCATATTTATCCCTACTAAACACACTACAATAAATATAAAGTCATTATTAATAGGGACACTTTTAAAAAAAGATAATAATTATACCTCAAAAAATAAAAATATCTTTCATTTTTAAACATCTAACTCTTCAAAAAATGTCTTATATTTTTGAATGGAGGGGGTGCATTTTTTTTCAATTATACATTTACTAAATGCCCTATATAAATGTTTTAATAATAACAATTGAAATTTCAATGCATATTTTTTTAAATTAGTGATAGATGAAGTAAGGGTATAGTTAAAAAATATTATAAAAATAATTTAATACCCTACATTTTTGATTAAATAGAATTTTTAGAAGATGTCTTAATTTTAGTACGGTTTGAAATAAAAGTTTTGATAAAAAAATCATTCATAACACTTAAATTATTCTAAAATCTTAATCATCTCTCACCACCCATCATTTTAAATTTTGTCAACTTCACTCCTATCAATATCTCAAAGCTAAAGTTTTAGATCTAATATACTTCTCCTTTTGACTTATTCAGCACCCCAACTCCTCCTATCACTGTTTTGAAAACCGGACCGGACCGGCCGGTCGGACCGGTCGAACCGTCGACCGGTCTGGTTTCCGGTCTGGTTCAAAGGAAAAAATCGTTTTCAGAGTTGAGCTGGGTTGAGCCGTTTCGAACCGGCGGTCGGACCGGGAACCGGCGGTCGGACCGGGAACCGGATCCGGTTTTCAAAAACCGGACTGTTCAAAAAAAACATTTTTTATTTTTTATCAAATTTTTTAAAAAAAATGACTAATTTTTTTAATCATTTGATATTATAGTGTATCATATAGCTTGTTAAGTCATAATAAACTTAAAATATTTAAGTTTTTTAAGTTAAATAGCAATTTTATATGTATTTCTTATATTTAAATTATTATATACATATATAATTTTTTTAATTTAATTATTACGTCACCGGTTGGACCATTGGTCCAACCGGTTGAACCATGCGAACCGTGAACCGCTGACTTTTCCGGTTCAATGTTCGGTCCGGTTCTGAAAACACTGCCTCCTATAGACTTAGGTGATTGCCATCTCTCTCTTCTTCTTTCTCTTCTCCTATTCTCCTTTAAATCAGTGGGTTCAAAATTAGCATATTAATAGAGGTAAATTAAAACCTAATTCACATTTACATGGAACACCATAAAATTGCCAACCCTCAATTATGCATAGGTATGCCATGCTAATCAACAATATCAATTATCATTTTGAATTTAGTGATGAACTGTCTGCCCTTAATTTTTATAAGAAATATCACATAATTCAGTGACATAAAAATTTGCCACTAAATTAATAATTGAAAATATTCATCACAAAGTAATAAATTTTCATTACTGATTTATTTTATAATTGATAGTTATTTTATGAGTCTTACCACCATCATGTCACCCAATATTTTGAGAACTTGATTAGTCATTCAATTAGTTCAATAGTCAAACTGTGGTTGAACCAATATTATCATATCTTAAATAAAATCCATACACAAAAAATACCTTGTCTTAAATAAAACTCATTAAATTAAGAAACTGGAACCTAATAAAACAATTGAGGCTTTCAATCCCATAAACCATTTCCATAATTAATTCTAAAATCAAATAGATGAAAAATAATTTAATAAAAATAATATGGCCTTTTAAAACTAAGCTACCACTCAACTCTCTTGTGCCTTCCTTTGTGCCTAATCGAAACTCTCACTTGAAAATTATCAAAAATAACATATAAGATCTAACATTTTAATAATAAATGGATATTCTAACTTACACTAGCAAACTATTATAAACTCATTTCACAATCCATATATAGAGGCACTTTTTGTTTCACAAACAATTTCACAACTATGGGAATAAAGTTTTTCATGAATCAATGAGAGTTTACTCATTTAAAATAATCAAACAAGTGATACAAGCCTTGATTTATCCTTATAGCCCTCCTTATCCACCTTATGACCTGCCTAGATTGAGGATATATTCAGCCACAAGTGTATTGCATATAGGATTAAACCTCTCTCTTTAAAAAGAGATGCCTTATCTCTTATAGTCTCAATCTAAACAAGTTCTCAGTGGGCACAAGCATATTAAAAAGGTTTAAACATATATTTTAGTTTAGATCCAAGCAACCAAACAAGCCTTCAATGGGCACAAATGTTCTCAGTACAATTCATACATAGATATGCAATAATAAAAAAAATCAACAGCTTCCTAATATGTAAAAGAATAATTTAATATTACCTCTTCTCTAGGCTAAAACTACACGTGCAATAACGTGCACAGCATTAACAGCTCAAATGTTATTCTAATTTTTAGAAGCTTTAAAATCAACCAAATAAATTTTTGGAATAAAAAAACACTCAAACAAAACTCCAGCGTATAACTCACCCTCTCAAATTCGGTCTCTATCACTTACTCGCACAAGCCGTGCTCGCTCTCTCCCTCTCTCGTCCTCTCTAAATTGGATGATAAGTGAAGGCAAGTTTTGTAGGCTAGGGAGGGTATGCCTTTGGGTTTGACAATGGGTGTGTGCCCGCGAGGCCAAAAATATTATTATGCATATATAGATATTATATATAATATATATATATATATATAAATAATATTGTATATAATTTCAACAATTTATCCACTTATATATATATTGGTATAATTTCTTTTTATCTCATAATCTTGTGTTTTGGTTTTATAAATTTTAAAACCCTTTTTATAATATTTATATATAATTTTTTCTAAAACTCTCCTAAAATTCAAGACTGAGTTGAGTTTATATATTATGCTCACATATAATTATCTAATACTTAAATAATTTTATTATGATAAATTGAAACGCTATTTTAACTGATTACTTTATCCCACCAAAAATTATATCTTTCTCTTTTTTAAAAAATTATATCTAAGACACCTTTTAAAGTAAATTATCTTTAATCACTAATTACATGGTAACTTCTAATTGCCAAAAAATCTCATCCCAATATTACTTAAATTCTAAAAATAAAAAAATGTTTCGAGGAGACCAAAGAGAGTTAGATCTAGGCTGTTTAAAAAAAAAAAAAACACTTTTAGCCTGTAAAACCTATTTTGAAAAATTTCTTAAAGGCCACAACTTGTTTGGTTTCCAAATCTCACCTGAAGCCCATTTTGAAAACACCTTTTAGAGAACCCACCTAAAGTTCATTTGCCCATATGTTCTTTCATGTTATGAGAAATGCAAAATGAAAGGAAAGGGGTAGGAGTGATGTGATTTGAGAAATATTATGGGATTCAGAAAATAAAAATGTGAATAACCGAGTTAAGATAATATTAAAAAGATATTATGAATTTTTAAGATTAGTTCTAAAAAAAGAAATGAAGAAAGAAAGAATGGCTTGAAAAATAATCATTAAACTATTTATATATAATAAATTATTTTTTCATAAAATTTTTAAATTATTTAAAAATTATTTATCTTTGTAAATTGTGCGAGAGAGAGTGATACAGAGTTGCTCAAAAAAAAAAAAAAAAACCAAAATCACATTTAGAGGGTTGCATAACGGCATCTTCCTCACTTTTAACTTGATGGCACTAGCTATGACTGATATGCTTTGTTCTTCCAAAAAAAAAAACAAAAAATAATTTTAATTATTTAAGATGTGTTTCAATTAAAAAAAACTCCAATTAAAGTTAGAATTAATTGAGGTTAGGATAAAAATATGTTAAAGTAGCATGATTTATATTTGAATATCTTTCGTTTAGAAATTAGTTAGATAAATTGAAATTTATTTAGATAATTTGATTAAAAAATTGAGATATATAATTTACAAAATAGATATTAATTTTCTTGAATATATTTTACAACAAACTAGATATTTTTAGGAAAAAACATTAAACTTAAAATTACAATTTTTTTAAAAAATAGATTAAAAATATAAAATACATTGATAAATAAAAATATTAATTTCTTAAAAAGTATAAAGTGATAATTACAACAATAATAATGCAGTCAAAATTAAAATTAAATATTTAGGAAAGAAAGAAAACAAAAGGAAAAATAATGTGCCAGTATTGCATATTTTGTCATTTCATATGGATTCATGTATTGGTACAACTGCATAAAAAACTGAATAAGATTTTAACCTAACTTAAAATTTAGTCTCTTTTATAGAAGTGATTGGGTTAGGCAATTCGTAATTTGCATTGGTCTAGAGTTAACCCAAAGTTGAATAAGGCCAGATTGGAAGACTAATTTCGGTAATTTGGTACCTCATTTTGCTTCTTTTTTAACTCCTCTTTCTTTTATAAGAAGTAACAATTTATTTTGACATAAAAACTCAATTAAGATAATAAAAATACTTATAATCATGTAAAATTTATTGCAAAAAATTGAAAGTTAATCATAATAAATTTATAACAATCTTCAACAAAAATGAAAAATATTTCAATTACAACATTTAACAAACTTCAACATCTATGACTTCATAAGGATAAAACACACAAAATTATCAATGAGATTGAGAATATATTAATACACCAAAAATAAAACAAATAATTAATTCTTAACAGAATAGAACAATAAAGCAACATCTAAGAAAACAAGTTGGGAAAATAATATATGGTTATTTTCACAAGAAGTATACATCCAGATGACAAGTACACAATATTTAGAATTCCAGACCATAAGTTTAGACAGTATCGAGAACAATGGATTTTATAAACAACATGCATTTAGAAGCTCACACAGATCAATCTTCAATAGTTAATAGATTTCTCATATTAACACTTAAATCTAAGGCTTATGCATTCTCATTGATGTGAAGTATGTGGGCTCTTTGCACATCACATTATAATTATATTAAAAATAACTATGATTATATCAAAATAATTTTGTAAGATTAAACCAGATTAAGTGGTTTGAAATCTCGATCCCCTATCTAATTGAATTTGAAAATGAAATCTAATTTTATTAGTCTTTTTAGTTCTTTAAATTAGTGTTTTTTTTTTTTTTACAAGATGAAACTAGGCTAAGTTTGTAAAGGTCACATCCAGTCATACAAAACTAAAGGACTTTTGTATCGTCCTGACTTCACGCCACCAAAAAAAAAAAAAGCACTTTTACTCATGATCAAGCTCTTTCCAAAGATGAATGGTCAAAATCTACTACAAATAAAGCAAGCAAAGGGGGAGGGGGATTACTTATTAACTTTTGAGTAATGAAGTTTGTTTGTACCAAAAAAAAAAAAAGCTCTTTTCAAAAATCTATCACGCAGACAAAATTTAAAACCTCCTAATGAACTTTTTAATTTCCAGACCTAAACTGACATTGGAGCTCCCAAGCCTCAGTTAGTGTCGAATCCAAATACACATTTATAATCTGGTTTGTGTGGCTAATGAGTATTTAAGGTGTTGATTAAGCTGGCACAGTCGACACTAGTTCAACTTCTAAAATTCATGGAAAAATAATATTAAAATCCTTTTAAATTATATAAATAATATTTTGGTCCCTCAAAATATCATAATTCTCCTAAAGTTTTTAAGGACTTTTTTATTATTAAAAATTAATGTAAATAATCAAATTGTCCTTAATACAAATATCAATTATCATTAATAAGTTTTTTTTTTAGATTCAAAACTTTTTTCTTAACATTGCAAGAATTCAATAGCAATTCGTAAGTTTACATTTGAAATATTGATATTCTCTAAGTGTTGTAAATATCAATTGTCATTTATAAATTTTGTTCTAAGATTCATAACTTTTTTTTTAAAAATCGGAAGAATTCAATAGCAATTCACAAGTTTAAATTAAGGATAATTTGGTTATTATATTAATTTCTTAATGACAAAAAAGTTCCTAAGAATTTTAGGAAAATTATGACATTTCAAGGAATTAAAATATCATTTATATAATTTAAAGAGATTTTATTATAATTTTTTCAAGATCCATTCTTACTTATATTATTAAAATGATAATGATAAAAATAATGAAATATTAACAATTATTTTTCATGCAAAAAATACATTTACCAATCACACCTTTATCAATCATCCATTTTTTTTAGCTTTTTCGATAATGAAAAAATCTCTTGTTTTCACACATAATTTTTTTAAATTTATAATATTTATTTAAATTTATAAAAATAATCAGAATTATTTTTTCACAAAAATAATCAGAATATGAAAATAACCAGATATGATCAACAAAAGTAAATATTCATATTATAATACAAAGATACATTTGGATATCTTAAAAATTTAAAAGCAAATAAATAATAATTTTTTATGATAATAACTAAAAAGTAATTTCTATTTTTATATAATAATATATTTAATAAAATCTCCAAACTATCTTGAAATCTTTCAATAAACAAAGATAAGTCAATTATATGGCATTCGCCAAGGGTTAGTTTGGTTTGTGGGCATTGGAGGAAAGCCAAATTTTTCAACTAATTTACCCATATACATTTTACTATATTCCATCCTTGCCTATCCATGAAAAAAAAAAGGAAAACCATAATTAGGGATCTTATAAGAATATTAATTATAGTTAAAAATCCTGAATTATTAAAATTTCATTAATAGACCATGGTCCTTAGTTGCAATTAAAAAATGTGAATAATTAGTTAGAAATTAAAAAAATACACTTGAAATTATTTATAACTTTAATTAAAAATTTATAAGAGTCAATTGTGAATATCAATTTTATACTGTTAATATATAATAAACTATTGAAAAAATCAATAAAATAAACTTGGAGTTATTTATAACGTTAATTAAAAATTTATAAAAGTTAATTGTAAATTATAAGTCAATTAGTTTTGGTTTTTTACTGTTAATATAAAGATAAATGGCTTGAGGAATTTACAAAATATACTTAAAATTATTCATAACATTAGTTGATAATTTATGATAGTCAATTATGAATCTTGAGTTTTTGTTATCAATATACAGATAAACTACTTAGAAAATCAATAAAATAAACTTAAAATTATTTATAACGCTAGTTGAGAATTTAGAAAACTCTATAAATTAATCTCTTAAAAGTTCAACAAAAGATATTTAAAAACTTTTATATTATTAATTGAAAATTTATAAAGATTAGTTATGCATCTTAAGTCAATCAACAAAATATACTTTATTACAAACAAAGACCATAATATTTTATTGAAATTTTAATAATCAGAATATATAATTTTCGTGAGGTTTCTAATTGTCATTTTTCTATAAAAAAATGTGATTGAACTCACTCTCCAGACTCCCTCTCTCCCACCTCGTGCTTCCTGGTGCTCTGGCAGTGCATTCTGTCTCGATTCTTCTTAGTGTTGTCGCCATGCATCGTCAGGTTAAGCATTTTCCGGTGAGTTCTCCTTCGGTCCTCTGGTCATTCTCATGAGTCTTTTTTTCTTGATAGACCCATTTTTGATTTTGGAGGAATTTCCTTTCCATCTAAGTAAGTTATCTTCTTTATTTTCTCAAATAAGGGCATGTTACTTTGATAAAAGTCTGATTTGTGCTAGCCATATGAATCTAATTTCTCTATTATGACTGATTTTTGTCCTCTATATTTTTTTTTTTTTTGCTTCATATGACAAGGAATGCAAATCTGGTAGTTTTGAGATGCGCTTCTTGGAGATTGGCATGTACCATTTCAAGAATTTTAGGGAAAAAAATAAAATGAAATTAAAAAAAAGAAATTTATGATAAAATATTTTAAGTATATTTTTAAAAAAATGATAATAAAATTCTTTCGAATTATTTAAATGACAATTTTATCTTTCGAAATATCATAATATTGATGAAGTTTCTAAGGATTTTTTGTCATTAAAAAATTAATATAAATGATTAAATTGTCATTAATTCAAATATCAATTACCATTTCCAAGTTTTATTTCAAGATTTACAGATTTTCTTCTTAAAATAGTAAAAATTCAACAACAATTCACAAGTTTAAATTTAAAATTCTGATATTTCTCAGGTGTTACGAATATCAATTACCATTCATCAATTTTGTTCTAAGATTTACAATTTTTTTTAAAAATTATAAAAATGCAATAACAATTTTAATTTTGCATTTGAAATTATGAATTAAAAGTAATTTGATCATTCACATTAATTCTTTAATAACAGAAAAGTTTTTAACGATTTTAAAAGAATTATAACATTTTAATTGATTAAAATATTATTTATATAATGCAAAGAAATTTTATTATTATTTCTTCATATTTTTATATGCTTTGGAGTTAGTTTAACAGAAGGAATGAGTAGTTTAGTGAAAGTTTTGCAAATAAATTTAATGGAGTTTGGGGTTTGAAAGAAACAAATTTTATTTTCTGAAACCAGCAAATCACCAAAATACCCTTTAACAAGAGAAACAGCATATCAGATTATCATATTTTCTTTGCCTTTGCCCTTTCCATTTTTCGTTCTCGGCGCTATCGGAACGAAACCTCGGCGAGGGAGCTCGACGTCGTCTTCTCTCCTTCCTCCTCCCTTGCCACGAGATTGATCCTCCCTCCCCCTTTCTCTTCTTCGAAACCGTTGCCTGTGGCTGAGAGAGGGAGAGACCTTGAAATTCTCCATTCCATTGTTCTTCCTTCTCTCATCATCTCTGTGTGTGTGTGTGTGTGTGTTCTGTCCGCTTGCAGCCGGTGGATGTTAGAGCTGAGCTGCCGCTGCTGGAGGCCTGATTCGTGAGTTTTTCCTCCCTTCGATGCATGCCGTCAACTTCTACTTTCTTCCCCTGTTCTGTCGGTGCTGTTTGGGTGAGCGAGAGGAGCTTGAATTCTTCCTTCCATTCCTCTTTTGATCATTGGTGAGTTCAAGCTTCAACATTTATCTTCATTCCATTGGGTCTGTCATCTGTATATATTGTGATTTGGATAATTGCTTTGGTTGTTTCCTTTATTCCCGTTTGTTTTCTGCTGCTTTACATATGTAAATATGTTGACTTCTCATGCATCTACCATCTCTTACAGTTTTGTGACATTTGTGGTTGGTGCTATGGATATTCTTTTACAAATACTAAATGGCTCTGATGCCTTTTTAATTTTGACCGGAAGTCATGATTGAGATATTCGTTAGAATGTGTTTAAGAGTTTATTGATTTGATTTAGCTTACGTTGGAAACATCATACATTGAAGATCACGTGCTTTTACTATTGACATTTAGCAGTTCATTTTAATTAGTCCTTTATTTATTTGTTTCAAGAAGACATTCTATTTTCTTTCAGTTATGATTGGATAGTTTTATTCTTAGTTTGTTAGTTTATTATAATTTTCGGATAGGTTAATCTTTCAGCCTGCAATCAATCTATTTACGAGTGTCTAAAATTGGGGCGTGACAGGGCGCAACTGCAAATAGGCTAATAGACTGATATGGTTTAAACCTCCATAAGCTGGAAATTTCCCTTTTGTTTAGCAACTCTTCCCAATTTATTTATGAGTGTGTTGTAATATATTTACCTCCACTACCGCTCCCATCCTGCTAATACTTAATGCTATCAGTTGTTTGCTAGTCACCTTAGGAAATTTAGAACAAGAAATAGGAAGGAGAGGAATAGCGTTCACCACAGATTTTATCATAAGTTCTCTTCTAGCAAAGGGAAATAGATTCTTATTCCACCCTTTAACCTCCTTTCTCACTTTTTCCCTCACATAAGGCTCACGTAAGCCAATGCTTGTTGCTTAGATTTTGCCCCACACACTTGGTATACCCAAGTGCTTTCCAAAATCAGCAGATTCACTAATGCCGAGAACATCACAGACCTGATTCATAACACTATTAGGTACATTAGCAGAAAAAAAAAAAGAAAAAAGAAAAACACCAGAGATGTCAAGATTAGGTAACTGACTAGAAGCTTCACAGTACACTTTCAAAATCTCAGCTAATCCTCTATAATTATCCAAATTAGCATTCACAAAAAGTAGAGCATCATCCACAAAGAAGTAGCAGCAATTAGTTTAATTTTAGTGAATCTAGATTGTTCTTTTCCATGATGAATCTGAACCATCCGTTTATTTTCTCTTTAAATTCCACTTCCTCCTAGGTGTTCAGGCAGAGCCATCTCTTTGTCGTCCCTGCCATCACTATTCCTTTTGCGGTCAATTGAGCCGTTCAATCAGCTCCCTCTTCCTCTCTTTGCTGTTAGGTTCAGTCGGTGCTGTGCAGCAGATCAGCGAAGTCTGTTTTCTTCCCAGTTAGATTCTATTTTTTTTTTTTTAAACTTCTGTGCTCTTTCTCAAATTTTTCCTTTTTGTCTTTGATTAGTATTGATGTGGATGCTTTCAATTTCCTTACCCTTTCTTGTTTTTCTTCTCTCTAGCTCGTACACCATGTTTTAAGAGAGAGTAAGCAATAACAGTTGAATCAACATTATATTCAAATGGTTTATTGTAATGTTTTCTTTCATGTAGTTTCTAGCCTTCTCCATCTATTGATAGAGTGAGATGTGTTTCGTGTGTGTGTATTAATTTCATTTGTTTTTCATTTTTGGTTAAATTTCTGCAGGATAAAAAACTGAGTTTCAAACGACAGTTGTGGGTGTTTCACATTATTCAATCTTTATTTTCATTCCCATACGTAATGGGTCATACTGATACCTTGGAGTACCCCATATCAGAGCATACGCTTCAGTTATTGTTTGGGGCTTCAAACTCGACTGACTTAGAAAAGTCCTTAGAAATTCTCATAGAAATTTCCAAATCTGCTTCTGGGCGTTCAGAGCTTGCTTCCAAAGGACTTCTCCCAGCAGTGCTGGAGATAATTCACTCTGTGCATTGTACCTCACGGTATCATTTTCTTTCACTGTCTTTGAAGTTCCTTAGAAATCTATGTGCTGGAGAAATTGCAAATCAAAACTCATTTGTTGAGCTCAAGGGGGCTGGTATTGTCTCAAATGTTTTAAACGTCAGTGGCAGGTTTATTAGGCCCAGATCAGGGATTGGTTCGTGTGGGTTTGCAGGTTTTGGCAAATGTTTCATTGGCTGGGAAAGAACATCAGCATGCTGTTTGGGAAGAACTCTATCCTAATGGTTTTGTATCTCTTGCAAGACTCCGGAGCAAGGAGACTTGCGATCCCTTGTGTATGATAATCTATACATGTTGTGATGGGAATCCTGAATTAGTTAGAAAGCTTTACAGTGATCGTGGGTGGCCTATAATGGTAGAAATTGTGAGAACTGCTTCTTGTGGTAAGTTATAAGAACTATTTGTTTGTATAATGTGCCAATTTTCTCTGTTGTCATTGGGTTTTTGAGGGTTTCTTTGGAATATTTGATTATATTCCTTTTCTTTTGTTATTTTCTTTATTCATTGGTTTCCATACGAAGCAGTTGGTTTTGGAGAAGACTGGTTAAAGTTACTCCTTTCAAGAGTATGCTGGGAAGAATCTCAGTTGCCTCTATTGTTCGCTAAATTATGGTCTGGGGCTGCTCCTGAGGGTGAAGTTACTAAATCTAGAGATGATCAGTTAACATCTGAACAAGCATTTCTTTTAGGAATTCTAGCAGAGGTCTTGAATGAAAAGATTTCTGATATCACTATTATAAAGGATGTTACAATGTTTGTTTATGAAATATTCAAGCAGTCTATTGGGGTTCTTGAGCACACCCCTAAAGCCAAGTCTGGTATACCTACTGGCTGTGCTTCCATTGACGTTCTTGGATACTCTATGAGCATATTGAGAGATATTTGTGCCCAAGATGATGCGGCAGCAGGTAGCAAAGGGGATGCAGAGGATGCTGTTAATGAATTATTATCACATGGCCTCATTGATTTGCTTTTGTCCTTGCTTCATGATCTTGAGCCTCCAGCAATAATCAGGAAAGCAGTAACACAATCTGACAACCGAGACGAAGCTGAACCATCTAGGCTGTGGAAACCCTGCCTGTACAAGGGATTTAGGAGAGACATTGTTGCTCTTGTGGGGAATTGTGTGTACAGAAGAAAGCATGCGCAAGATGAGGTAAGGAAGAAAAATGGAATAATGCTGCTATTGCAACAGTGTGTTACTGATGATGACAATCCATTCCTTAGGGAGTGGGGAATATGGTCAGTGAGGAATATGTTGGAGGGGAATGAGGAGAACCAAAGGGTAGTTGCAGAGCTGGAGGTTCAGGGATCTGTTGACTTGCCGCAAATTTCAGCACTTGGACTTAGGGTTGAAGTTGATCAGAAAACTAGACGTGCAAAGCTTGTAAATAATGCCCCATGAAAATTCACCTTGAATGGGATGCATCTATCAATGGCGTCTTAAGAAGAAAGTGCATTCTTCAGAAAATGAAGAGTAGATCTCTGAAGCATATTCATTGAAACAACCAGGCCTTGTTTTGACCTTTTTTTAGGCGGAGTTTGTATTTTTTCTCACTTCAGCTATAGGTAATTAAATCTTAAATTTGGCTATGCATCTCTTGTCGGTTTTCCTTTTGATCTACATCTTGGCTGATAAATTACGTAGGATGGATAATGAATTCATTAGAGGGCTAACAAGTAACAACAGATAAACTGTATACGAAATTTGAATTATATTTAACAATTTTTGTCGTTTTAGCCATGTACATTACAAATTATAATGTTCATTTTTTTTAGCAGACTTGTATCATCCTTATATCTTAGCCGTCTTTAAATTTATTAACAGTTCAAATATCCCCAAAATAAATGCCATTTTTCGGAAGACAAATTTGTGAGGAAATGATATATATATGTATATTTTTTTTTTTGGTGGTATGCGAGGAAATGATGCTTTTATGTTGGAGGACTAAAATTATCAGCGTCTAGGAAGTTAGATTTCTTCACTTTCAAAACGATTTGTTTTGATTTCTTGACACTAGACATGACAGATAACAAAATGAAATAAAAACAATTGGAAATCTTAATAGATATTATGAAAAAGAAATAAACTGAACAATGAGGTTCAAATTTGTCATATGAAGTGTTATTTTGGGTCGAATAGGGACCCAGAATACTGTCCTGTTCCTTATAAAAAATAATGGATATTATGAAGCTTAACTGCATATTCGCTAGTGACAGTTGATCATCTGATAAAATAAATTACAATCAATTACAATGTCACAAAAAAAAAAAAAGCTAATTAAGATAAAACAAATCATAACTTTTTTGGCCAACATTTATTATGTTTCAAGAGCCGCTGTTATAGCATAGGAAATTTAACCAGTACTCTGGATCAGAACACAGTACAATATTCACATCAACAAAAACATGTGATGTAAGCTAAATTCTCCTGTGTCTGGTAAGTTCTCGCATTTTTACTCCCGGCAAAGCAAAAATGTAACCAAAATGAGTTCTAAGCTGCAAAACTGTACACTATCTGTATATCTGTATCTTCAACAAGCGTGACACACTTAAAAACCGGCAACTCTTCTATGGTGTAAATTACTTCCCAAAAACCATAAAAACTCTCTGTTTTGTAATTTACATTCATCTTGTTCTCATGGCAACAAGGGATAAGTAAATGTTCATCAAATTCATTGAAGGGTTAAAAGGACAAAAATATTTCAGAACTTTTTTCATCAGGAGTATCCAATATTTTTAAGTCAAAAAATGTGCAAGAGTGCCTATTAACTTTTTTAAACCAGAGCAACCTTCCCTGGATCACTAGAATAACTTTTGGGATACAAGGTACTTTTGCATCTAGAAAATATGTTTTTTTTTTCTTGGTATTTTTGCATTGGAAAAAAGTTTTTGAGTATTTTTACACCTGCGTTTGCTTTATTATTATTTTTTAATGGTCAACACTAATGGACATTAATGGGGAGGATGCCCTTGCTAAAAAGAATTCATGGGTTTTAGGCACCATTGTTGATTTAAGAGAAGTTCTCGAGAAGCTTATTAAATTATATAATGAGGAAAAAAAAAACCAAAATAATGAAGATTATTTATGTGCCACTGAAGTCTTTGACTAGCTTTTTTCTCTGTTTCTATCATTCTCATGGTCATATCAAAATTTGGAACAGTAAAATGTGAACACATTTTTCGTCCACTTTTTAACCCAGAGATATCTTCATATTAATTACAAGTAGACGCATGGTTAAGGCAAATGAACCATTTTATCATTCACTTATAGTCTAAGTTCTTAAATCAGTTAGTTTAGAAAGATTTAATCAGTTCTTAATTATCAACAGCTTGTCCCCATTCGGGTTTGTATATATGCTGCCTCAGAACATTTTTGGCAGCTTTTCAGTACAAACATTAATTGGAGATAATCTATTATAACAAATGAAACAACTGACAAGAATGAAATTAATTGCACAATCTGATTCCACTTCTCAACCATCTTCCAAGTTAGAACAGCAAATTGTGAACCATTATCTCTATTAATTTAATGATTGATTCGGTTTTTAAAAACTTGTATAACAAAGAGGTATGGTTCAATACCTATTGTTGAATTTATTGTCAAGTTTCGTGTTCATTTTATTGCTGTGGCCTTGTGGTACTCCATGATCTGATAATTTTTTGGGCTATATATGATACTGAGTGTGATGTGCAATGGAAATGTGTAATCTTTTTCAAACCAAAATGCTAGTAGACAAAATGTTTCAATTATTGTCATATTTGAATGCTTTCGGATGGCTTTTATATGATATAATGTGATCCTTTTGTCATTATATTCTTTTTCATGTATATTATTTCAGGTTTCAAAATTCCTTCAAGGATAGCTTAAATATGTCACTCTCTTTTGCACGTTTTTCTCTGGAACCATGATCTAAACTTTATGTTTAATCATTTCAAGCATTAAACAAAAATTAAGAGTAAGTGAGTAACCTTTCCTTGAAAAAAGGAGGAAATTTCATTAATCTTCTGACAGTAACAACAAGTAAGTGAGTAACCTTTCCTTGAATATTTCCACACTTTCCTTTTTCTCTATTTCTTTATAACATCAATGCTTGAATCAATTAGCGTGGATCTCAGCTATTAATTTCTTTAATTTTCTTGAATATTTCCACACTTTTCTTTTTCTCTATTTCTTTATAACATTGATGTTTGAATCAATTAGCGTGGCTCTCAGCCTATTAATTTCTTTAATTTTCACAAAAAAAAATCTTGAAACCACCTCATATAGAAAGATATTTTTTTATTAATATTAGATTATATTATTATAATTAATATTTTTACACTTAGACTGCCATCTATACATACATACATCCATACATCCATCCATCCATCCATATATATAATATTAAATTTGTATGAAGCTAGTATTCATATGCTATGAATAATGCAGCTCACCTTAGACTCTATGCAAAGCAAAGGGGAACATTTTAGTCCTTGGCATTTAAATTACATGCGGTTTTTTTAAAGAAAAACTTGTAAAATGACAACAACAACAATATTTGAAGCGGCTTGCATCCAATAGCAAAGAGCAATAATAAATTACTCTCATCCCACTACCTGGAATTTGGGAGATATCTTCACAACAGCAATGAATTCTCCATCTTGAAGTTCTCTGCCTCTTATGACATACCCCAAGATAGAAGAAACTCTCATGACTATTCCCATGTTACTGCTATAGGACTTCTTACAATATAATTCCCAGAAATCCAAACCAATGACCCAAAAGATGAACCACCAGAAACTCTTGCTCTTCCATCTGCCACAAAGGTCACATTATAACTCAACTTCTCACCCACTTTTCCAAAGTTCAAATTCTTTGGTTCAACAGTCACTGATATTCCCATTGGTTCTTCCACTTTCACTACATAGTTACTTTTGGGGTACCCTACATTAGTGACCAACCTCTTGTAGGTCACTCTAGCATTCTTGGTATTTCTACTGCTAATAAAACTGCAAATGAAGGGTAGTTCAAGTCACCAGGTTGAAGACTTCCATCAATGGAGCAAGTACGTTTACTGCCTAATAATAAAGCAATCTGGGAGGAAGTATAGTTCAGGCTACACAAATAGTTCAAGTAGTCTTGTGTAGTAATGTCATAGACCAACCCAGGATTAGATGCCTTTTCTGGGTCAACATGGCCTGAGCCTAAAGCAAAAGGGTTAGCCATTTCTGATGATCTGTTCGAGCCAATGTCTCCAATTGGAAGTCCTTTGTGGTTCAAAGTGTAAGCTGTGGTCATAAGGGCTGATTTTATTGCAGCAGGAGACCAATCTCTGTGCACAGACTTAACCAAAGCGCTATGCCACTTGCATGAGGACAAGACATTGATGTGCCAGAGATTATGTTAAATAGTACACTTCTTTTGTCACTCTTGAGCAAACTTGGACTAGTTTTGGGTGGCCAAGCAGCCAAAATGTTCACAACCTGGTGCAGTCAAATCTGGCTTTATCACATCTGGTCCTACCAAACTGGGTCCTCGAGAAGAAAAAGCAGCCATTGTTGGTGCATCAGAATCTCCATATACAGTCCCTATAAATGAAATTGAAGCTGTTGGTTTTTTATCAGATAAAACATAACTTCTGATGGTCTGAGAAGCAGAAGCTCCTAAGGACGTTGCTGGTATAATATGTGCATCAGCAAAAAGCTCTTCTCCTTGAGATGCAGAGTTAAGCAGAATCATTCCTAACCCACCTGCCATTTTCACTACCTCTCCTTTCCGAGTTCTGCCATTGATTCCTCTGTCACAAGCGACCATTTTCCCATTCACAAGCTCTGGATTAAGTGAGCCCATAGCACAATACTGTGCTAATCTTTCACTGCCATTGTTTGCTGCTGATTTTCCATAAACAAGGAGCATCTGCTTTGTGGGTTTGCCTTTATACAGAGAAGACCCTTTGAAAACTTGGCCATTCCCGAGCTTCACCTTTGTTTGAAAGCTTCTGTCAGTGTAGCTAGCACCCACAGTCAAGATCCATGGAGCTACATTTCCTACACTTGATTTGGAAGGACCTGAGTTGCCTGCAGAACAAGAAACAAAACCCCTTTTTGGATTGCTCCAAATGAGGCTATGGCTATGCTATCACTGTAATAAGGCCTGGCTGCACCACCTAATGAGAGTGACAGTACATCAACCCCATCAGCAAACTGCTAATCTGCTGCTGCTATTATATCTGAGCTTGTGCATCCCAAGGACCAGCATACTTTGTAAGCTGCTATTCTTGAAGAATACCTGACAATTTCACAATTACCCCACTATGTGACTAAGCATTTGGATAATACTATAAATGCAAA
>NW_026556336.1:0-37832 GCF_029017545.1 Prosopis cineraria | reverse complement strand
GGGGTAGTCCGTAGTACCAGTGATTAAAAATCAGAGGAAGCAGGCCTAACTGGCAGAGATGATGATGAATGTCGTGAGGGTGATGTCGAGGTTAGGGCGTTCAGGCTGTTCCATCGTCCGTCCCTGTTCTTGATCATGCCCTTGTTCTCGTCTTGCCTCCAGTTAGGCGGCACCAAGTAATGATCTTTCAAGAAGTCGCACGCCTTGTTCACCAGTGCAGGGTCCCTCCCACTCGCCAGCAACAAATCTCTGCCTCTTCCGTGGTATCTACACCCATCATTTGTCTCATTAATATTTCCAAACTACTACATGTCATCACCGCTGATTAATATACGCATGCAGTTATATGCACCAACTTTGTTTGACTATGACCGCCCATCCTTTAGTCAACTATCTAACCTATTTTTAACTTCAAGTTTTCAGTTTACAAATCGACACTTCATCCCTCTTTAAACGCAACTTGCTTTTTATTTTTCATTCATTTAAATCTTCGCGTCTCCAGAAGTCTCATCGTTGTTAAAACGAGCTATCTCCGGATCCAAATGGCATGACGGGAAAGGGATATTAATGTGTAAAATATTCGCTTCATTTCCGTCCTTGTCGATAACGACGGCATTTCTCGCACCAAGACCTCCAAACAGGTTTCTTTGTTTTCTTGAACGCCCCCGATCTCGATTAGTCTGCCTTATTTTGATCTTTCATTAGTATTTTTCCCTAGCTTTGTTTCAACCCAGGAACAACAACAGAATTACCACATGGCCAAGACCGCCTTAAATTAAATTTGTCCAGTGATCGTGATCATGTTTATAGCACGCAAGAAAATTATATATGGGTGAATGAATACTAACCCGTCAATCAAATGCAAGAGAGCCTCCAAGTTATGGGCACAAACAGGATCGTTGGTGGGCTTCAGAAACGGCGAGCTGTGATGGTCCAACTGGAACTCCACCCCAACGTGTGAATAGCTCCACGGCAAAGGCTCGGCCATCTTCATCAGCATCGACGGCACCTGCTCGTTGAACGAAAACCCAGGTGACTTGGGCACAATATCGTGCGCGTTAAACACCCTCAGAACCTTCACTCCCAGGCACTCCAACCTCTCTTGAACCTCACGTTCCCCACTCTCGGACCAGAAAACGAAAACACCGAGACCGGCACTGCTCTGCTATCCTTCTTCACGTGCAACCCCGTTTCCACTATGTCGTAAGCGCTCAATACAGCCAGCGCGCTCCCCAGGCTGTGGCCCGTGATCGTTATGCTCAGTTCCTCGTCTTCGTACATTTCTAGCAACCGCCTTACCTCTGCCAAGATCTGCTCCCTCGCCGAGTATTGCAGAACCGGCACGCGTCGTCCTTCGGAGGTGTAGAGATCCACAAAACCGGATTCCACTTTCACTGTTTGGTCCGGGCAGGGGATGTTGTTGGAGGAGATGGGTTTGAGAAAATCCATCAAGTCCACGATCCATTCCAGCCGGCTCACAGTTCCTCTCCATGCAATCGTTATGTCTCTGCGGCCCAGTCTTTTGGTAGCTCGATCATCGGAGATGGCGACATATCCCGCCCAGTTAGCGTCATTGCTCCACATTCTGGGCCATCGGGACTTCTTGAAGAAGTTGGGGAGGTTGATGTTTGGGGTGGCGTAGAGGTAGCGCGTGACGTCGTAGCCGAGTTGATTCATTCCCAGGGACTTGAAGAACTTGCCACGCGTGAATCGGCAGCTTCCACAGTACTTGGAAAAGGGGTCGTAATCGAAAGCGTCGTAGCAGGCTTGAGCCATTTCGCCGTAGCGAATCAGTTCTGATCGTAGAAGGGGGTCCATGGGGTCAA
The DNA here is from genome assembly GCF_029017545.1 of Prosopis cineraria. Taxonomy (NCBI): domain Eukaryota; kingdom Viridiplantae; phylum Streptophyta; class Magnoliopsida; order Fabales; family Fabaceae; genus Prosopis; species Prosopis cineraria. Next base: position 36,006 of record NW_026556336.1, on the reverse strand, counting down.
GAAGCCCAACCCAGTCGTTCTCCCCGTGGATGTCGCGCCAAACATAAGGCAGTCCTGCGTCGTGGGATTCTTGGGATGCGCCTTGTCAGCTTCTTGTTCTTCGTCTCCACTTACTCGTACTCGTTCCCTCTCGAGCTCGTTGACCATCGACGACAAGGTCGAGTCGGATTCGGACAAGACTTGCATATTGTAGATTTTCTTGTAGCTGGTTCTGCGGCTGTCGATAGAGACTTGTTACAGGCGAGGGACAATGGCGCTGGAGATTTTTTGCAGGATGGGAAGTCAGCCTGGACCCGGAGCCTTGACAAGGGAATGACGACGCCGGAGATTGAAACAGCCATTGGAGTTGTCGAGGCAAAGCTTCAATTTAATCCCTGTGGGGAGCTATGCCCATTGCTGGGGAAGCAAATAACATATTTCCGACTGCAGGGAGAATAGCACATCGATGAATTTTGCTCTTGCACAAAGATCACGTGGGTTATTTTTTAATCAGATGACCGATATCGTATCCATAGAATAAAATATAACATCTATTAAAAAATATAAACTGTTATATATCGACCTTCAACTGAACCACAGCTCAAGAAAAAGGGTCTGAAGAAAGTTATTCCCATGAGGTGGATATGTGGCATATCCTTCGAAACACACGCGGTACATAATTACATACTCCCTCCGGTCCCATTTATAAGTCCAATTTTAGAAGGTGTATTTGGTTCCATTTATAAGTCACGGTGCGTCTTTTTAGGTATATTGAGAGGTATTTCCAAAATTACCCTTCATGAGAGAGAAAAAGTAACAGGACATTATTTTTTAGATTTGTTATATAGGGGTATGTTTGGAATTTATTACTTTTTATTCTTGTACTTTTATTGTATTGGTATTGATGAGGTTGAGAAATGACTTATAAATAGAACCGGAGGGAGTATATACAAAACGACTGTTAAATTTTATTAGGACTTAGCGCGTATTCTACTGTATAAACACCCATTATCCAATTCGAGGCGCACATGGATCTCTCCTGTCCTTTGCTAGCCAGGAAAGCAGCTCGATCAGCAGCGTCTTTCCTCATGCCCATTCCCGGGGGAAAGGGGGGAACCATCACATGACAAGTTGACAACCCGTAATCGTGAGAGTTGAGTCACGACTCACGAAGGGCTGATCTCCGCGGATGTCAAAGGAATCGCGGCTTGTTCAGTTGTACGGCAGTTCTGTGACTGGGCTTCTTTCCACCGACTTCCCTCCTCATTTACCCTTCACTGACTTAAAATGAAATTCAAACCATTCAGATGTGGTGTAAATTGGATAGTCTATTTTTAATTTAATTTTATTTTAATTTTATGTTTATTAAAATAAAAAAATTTAATAAATTCATTTATTACCAACTTCTACAGTCTAAATTTAATATGTATAATTTAATTTAATATTAAATATTTTATAATTTTTATAAATTAACTATCCAAATTCATTATGAATAGTCTAGATTTAATATTAATTTTTCAATAATTTTTATAAATTTTCATTTAAATAAATATAATATTAAAACTAAAGATAATCTCCTAATGGACACTTTTCAAAAAATATTTTTATAAAAAATTATAATTTAAAAATTTTAAATTCAAACCATTCAAAATAAATCTATATAATTAATTTATAAAAATTATATAAATTTAATATTAATTTTTGGATCCTCCAAATTAAATTTAGATTGTTTTGATTGGTGATAAAATTGATTATTAATTTTTTTATTTTAATAAGCATAAAATAAAATATAAATAGAAAATAAAAATTTTAAATTTTGACAATCTAAATTTAGTTTGTACCAAATTTAGATGGTACAGATTTTATTTTAGATTAGTGAAGAGGAAATTGAAAAAAAAGTTAGTGGTGAGAAGCCAGGTCTAACAGCTCTCTCGTGATTTTGATCCCTTTAAAAAGTTAAGATATTTTAATTTAACACGCCCTCTTGATTCTCAGCGTACACACAAATTATTGGCTTGCATCCGGTATAAGATCAGCATTGAAACTGGCGATTTACTTTTCTAGGATGAAATCGACACCCACACAACAAACGTAATTATTTATGCTCTGATAAAATTCAAAAGGTAAATTTGAGGAGGTTTGTACGCGTTCAAAAATCAAGACCACGAATGTATATTAGTAATTAGTAAGTATGCTAAAATGTTGTCCATCGCCATAAATTTTGCAACGTGAACAGTGAATTAGTCTGTCTTCGTAAAAAAAAAAAGGGGGAAATACAGGATTCAGCAACAGTTGTTCTTTGTTCTGTCGAAGATTGTAATTACTTTATACATTTATACACAAGGCATTCAATTCCAGCAACATTTATACATTCATGTTTCAGAATCAAATTAGACATTAAATCAAAAGGGTCGACAATTCACAGTTCACAGTTCAAATAATTAAAACAATAATATAATAATTAAATTTAAAAATATTATATGTGTATGTAATAAAATAAATAAGAAATTGTTGTATAACTTAAAAGTAAAGTTAAATATTTCAAGATAATGATGAGTTAACAAGCCATGTGACATAACACAATAATTAACAACTCAAGTAGCCAATGTCAACATATCAGTACAACACAGCACACAATCAACTCAAACAATTACAACATTGTGTTATTAGTTCATGACTTTTCAAAGATTGGTTGAATTTTAATCGACCTAAGCTGTTCCACTAGTCCCTAGCATGGCACTAGATTAAGATAATTAACTCGGAGCTCATGGTATGCATAATGAACCACTGTAATTTATAAAATGCTATCTTCATCCAAGCTACCTAATGAAATCCTTTAACTCAAATAATAAATCCAAGCTATACCACAAAGCATGAAAAAAAAAAATCCAACAATGATAATAATGGGTCCCAACTCCAAGCTCAAATGTTACCATCGTAAAGAACATAACATGTTATTATGAAAGGTTGGTCAAAGCAACAGGCGCAACAGGACAGTCACAAAGCACGCAAAGCAAGATGCAGATTTTTTTAGCACTTCAGCCATTTGCTAACGAAAACCCTTGCTGAAGGAAGATATAAAGGCGGGGAAGAGTTGAGCAAGAGAGACAAAAGTGCAGAGAGGGTGGTTCTTTTTCCGTACAAGGAAGTTTTAACAATCAAAATCACATAATACCACATAATGTCTCAAGAAAGCAGACGGATGAATGAACCAAAATGAATGAGGAAGTGATCGAACTTGCTCGGTAACGCGCAGACGGAGGGACAATAGAGGACAGACTCGTCGTCGAAGCTCTGGCTAGAATCGTGAAGACGTGAGGAAGACGGAGTGTGGGTCTGAGCTTTGGAATCGCGAGTGAAGAGGATGACTGCAATGGAGGAGGGTTTTTTAACTTTTTACCTTTAACCTTTAAAGTTGAAATTGAGGGAAAAAGTAAGGAAAAAGTGAACCGCTCGATTCACTAATTCCCAGCTTTTAGGCGGTTTGCAATCTGACTATCTTTGTAGAACGGCCCCAACCCAATCTAAATACAAAAAGCTGAAAACAGTTAGCTTGTTCAAACCGAGTTGCCATAGTAACCAATCAAGAGCCTAATCGATCGAATTGTCTAGTTAGGAATGGATATGGTTTTGAAATCATTGGTATATACATGACAATTGCCGCCAACTTCACAAATAATCATGCAGCACAAGCGATGTTATCACCAGTCAATAGAATTTTTGCGGCAAAGAGAATGATAAAATATGAATTTTTTACAAGGTGGAATGGTACTGTTCCTGTTAGGATATGCCCATCAGTGATTCTCCGTCTTTTACGTCAAGGGCTCAAGGCAAGGGACGGGCATGCAAACGAAGTGGCCGGGCATTCTTCATCTATGAACACAGAATGGAGCTCAGTGCAAAACCAGGAATTGGTCAAATATGAAGTCTCGGGAACATTGTCGTAAATCTGTAGTTCTTATACTCTGTGTTTAGCTAGCCTGTGCTTGTTTAGATTGTATCCTAGGTTTGAGAGCCGTGTGTCAGACTGTAACAGCAATTTTTTGCCCTTCTGGTTTGCTTGGTATCTGTCGTTAGGTTTTTGAGATTAATAAAGTGTAGTTAGTTTGGCTAACAAAGGAAAAGTCTTGGGCCATCTATTCATTTGTTTATTTTTTAAAAAGCCTAACGAATGGGAAGTGTTCGGCACGCTATTACGTCACGCATGTGCATGCAAAAGGCAATGGAAGCAAAATAGAAAAAGTTGAACGGAGTGAAACCACCAAAATGGCGCGAACTCTCCCGCGCTGGGCTTTTATTTTACTCTAGGCATCCCCTCCCTTCTCAGCCCGAACGCTCCCGCTATGCAACACCACCAACCCAATACCCATCCCAATTTCGCCACCGCAGGCTCCACCGCTCCCGGCATCAGCTCCGACCCCAAGGGCGGCAAAAAGCGGGGCAGCTATAACTGTGGCCGCTGTGGTCTCCCTAAGAAGGGCCACAACTGTCACATCAAAAGTCCAATTCATCCGTCCGCTGCTACCCCTATCGATTCATCTGTATCCGCCTTTTCTGCCATTCACGAGTCTCCAACCTGTCAGCCGCCGCCCCGATATTCTTACTCCTACCTCCGTCGGGCATTGTCATTTGACGATGCCGAAGACCGAAACGGCGGATTCGATCCGCTTGAAGCGGACGATCGGGAGGCTGGATACCCGGATTCCTCCGGTCTGGACTCGGGCGGGTTGCCAGTAAACATTCTCTGGGACGTGCTGCGGAGATTGCCGCCGACAGGGCTGTTGTCGGCTGCGAACGTTTGTAAAGGGTGGAATGATACGGCGAGAAGGGTGTGGAGGGCGGCGGAGGAGCTGAGGCTTAGGGTTCCCGCCAGAGCTCAGGTCGGGTTTGTTGCATCAATTTTGCAGAAGTGTACCAGTCTTGTGAGGCTCTCTCTTAGAATGGAAAGGTGTGGAGTTTGTCTGATTCGCCGGTCTTTCAGATCTGCAGTTCTACGTTGCTGATTCGGTTCTATTTAACTAAATTAACGAAGTTAAGTTTCTTAATTCAAGACGTTGAAAACGCCGGAAATTAGTGGTCAAACGTGGCAGGATGCAGAACTTATAAAGTGCGGGATGAAAGATCGAAAGCAACTGTTCGATGTTAAATCTATGAACAAAAAATGGAAAAAAATCAATAAATTATCTTTATTTCCAAACAAACGATGGCAAGATACAGGGCTGAGCTATTAGCAACGGAGTAAGAATCAGGATTAAAAATGAGACTGAGACTGAGACTGCCGGACAGTTTCCTAACAAAAGACCCATAATCATTGGATTTACTTGGAACTGTATCGAAACTTGTAGTATTTTTAAACTATGCCGCTTGCTGCACCGATTTTTTTTTTTTAAAAAAAGAAATGTTAAGCTTATATCTACTTTGATTTTGTAGATCTTCACACATTTTCGTTGATACTGCAGTAATGTCGATTCAACGATGCTGGCTTGCATTGCATTCTCGTGTCCCAATCTGGAATTTATGGAGATCTCAACATCTAATGCTGCAATCAATCGGATCAATGGGTAATATTCATGATTCTGTTCTTTGTCTTTGAACTATGTTCTAGATTTCTTTGTTTTTGAACTATGTTCTAGATTGATATGGAAAACCAGCTTTTCAATTCTCAAGCATCGTGCTTTCGTTTGTGTAAAGATATGTTTCCGATAACGTCATGTTTCAGTGTTTTGCGTTCGGGGATTCTTTATGTCAAAGATGAATGAACAACTCATGTCTATCTATTCTTTAAAAAAAAAAAAACTCATGTCTACCTGAATTTAGTGGCGTTTGTTTTGTTTTAAACATCGTTTATGTTTGAGTGAGTTTCGGTTGTCATTTACAAAACCACATTTGCAGTGAGATTCTGGATCTGTTTAGCTTGCCTATGTTTCACATTGCTCCTATTTGATTCTCTCTAGTCTTTTAACATAAAAACTAGATTGGGTGCTCTGTATTAATATTCATTGGTTGTCACCAGTGTACTGCATGTTTTGTGTCTGAATTACCGTATGTTAGAATTGTGATCAATATCTGTAATGGACATGTCCATAACAAATATTACATTTGTTATGAATTGGCATTCTGTAACATTTGTCAAACTTGTAAATCTAAAACTTTTTAAAAATTTTCTGTAGTATAAATTTTCTATATAGTATATCCTTTTCCATGCTAGTAATCTAGTATCCTAAACTTTTACTGAATTATCGTATCTGCATAAGCATAACTGTTTTTTTTTTGTATTGATTCTCCTTGCGTCACTTCCAACCTCATTTTTTTTTTTTGGGTTTTTGGGGGCTTTGGGCCGTCCTGTTTCAGTTTATGATCCTAGTGTTATCAGTTATGCAAGATTAACTCGGTAAAATGTTTCGTTTATCTGAGCATATGGTTTATTTTATTCATAATTTTGAAAATGCAGGGAAGAATTGGGTCGATTTGTTGCTGACAAACGAAGCTTAAAAAGCCTAAAAATTGAAGGTTGTTCTAATCTTGGGGGTTTGGTACTCTGTTCGTCAAGCCTCACAACGGTCTGGCTATCGGATCTGTTCTCGCATTCTAAGATGGTGATTACTTTCCCTTTCTTCTTTAATTTTGTAAGGTGTGATCATTGCCCAAGTTGATAGTACGCTCTTTTAGTTATTGCATTCAGAATGGACTCTTCTATGATTATTAATCGATGCTTTGATGCACTAGGTATTTAACTGTCCCCAGTTGAGAGAGATTTCCTTGGAATTTTCCCGCCAAGAAATTGATGGCACCGATATCACTACTATGGTTGATGGTTTAGGAAGAAGTTGTCCCAAGTTGCAAAATATACATATAGCTTCGGTGCGGCTTTCTCATGCTGCTGTGCTTGCTCTTACGGCTGCCCAGTTGAGGTTTGTCAAAATCCTGTCGGAGTAGACGTTCTGTTCTGCAGTTACTGGCAAAAGCTATATAAAGTTAGGTTCATCAAATGATAGTTTATGAACCGCGTTGCTTTGAGCTTTCTTAGATACTCCATCGTCTGCCTGTTCGTTAGCATGACAAATCACTTTGGTGTTAAACAACATCTTGCAACAAGTTAAGTGCCATATAATTTAGCTTCTACTTAATGCCTAAGATTTTATTGGTGGAAATCTGCATTCAAAATTCGATAAATTCTTTGTTAATCGAGGTCACATTCCCTTTCAAGCAATATGCTGTTCCGGTATTTCCCTTTCACGTGTGTTCTAAAATGTCAGGCACGCGCACACAGATTTTAGACAATTGCAACTTGCGAAATCCACTCAACTGAGAAGCTTGTTTAAATGTTTCATTTTTCAGGGGTCTGCGAATGCTTTCACTTGTGCTTGGATCTGACATAACCGATGCTTCTGTTGCTGCAATCACCTCAAGCTATCCAAATCTAGAACTGCTTGATCTCAGCGGGTATGTTCCTGGAAAATGCAATCAAGTTAAGAGACATCAAAGGCTTCATTGCAACTCAAGCAACAAAAAACTTGAGAGAAAGTTCAATATGAGCATCAGAAGTTCAAATGAGCTACTTTTATTTATCTCTGTTTATCTTGCCTTTTAGAAATATGTTCAACCGCTCACTTTGATTACAGATCTAGCGTGAGTGACAGTGGAATTGGAATGATCTGCAACGTATTCCCAGAAACATTGTCAAGACTCCTCCTTGCTCTCTGCCCAAATGTGACCTCAAGTAATCACCCTTTTTATATATTCAAATGCTTCATGAGCTTGCTTATTTGCATACTTTTCTACCTGGCTAATCTCCTGTCTTACGTTTCAGGTGGTATACAATTTGCTACAGCCCAATTGCCGCTTCTGGAACTTATGGACTGTGGCATGACCATATGTGATCCTAGTTCTGAAAATCGTATGAATGATGAAAACAACTGTGAATTACCGAAAACATCTAGCACTAATTTGCCACTTGTGAACCAGAAATTAATCATCAAACATAGCCGTTTGAAGAAACTAAGTTTATGGGGCTGTACTGGCTTAGACGTGAGTTCTACCGCTCTAAAGTACATTGCATATCTTTACTCCAGCTTCTAATCCTAACAGTTTCACTTCTCCATCTAATATACAGGCATTATATTTAAACTGCCCGCAACTGGATGATCTGAATCTAAATTCTTGTGCAAATTTGCATCCAGGTAATCATTTCATTTTCCCCCCTCCTTAGCTAATTAACAGGGGAACGAGGCATTTTTTCAGGGAATTTAAAAATGTACTACGTTTTTTTTTTGGAGGGGGGGAATACGATTGATTATTTGCTACAACTTTTTCAGAGAGACTGTTGCTTCAATGCCCAGTTTAGTAAATGTGCATGCATCAGGTTGTCAGGATATTTTAATCGAGGCCATCCAAAGTCAGGTAACAACTTTTCGGAATTTTCCTTCTATTGTACATGTCACATTCACAGAAATTAATACAATAATTTCCCCCCTCATGAAAGAGATAATCAAATGATTTTTTTATAAGATTATTCTTGTTTTCTAACTAATATTGCACTAAAACATGTAAAAAAAATTAAAAGAATGAAAATGAAATTGTTATTGTTATATATTTTATATTGATGAGCAAAATCACAAAAGTTCACGAACAAAGCATTTATACTCATCGTACAAAAGGCCCCGGGTTTGATCTATGATTTTTGACCGTTGAAACATGTGATGTTTCATCTAGTAGAGTAGACTAGTACTTTTATCCTTGGGAAAAAAAAATCTGGTACTTGTATTTTTTGCTTCTATTGCTGTCTAATGTTTTATTTCCATTTTTTAGTAATTGTAATTATGCTTTAATTAGGTCTTTATTTCTGTTTTTCCCCCTTTCCCAGGGAGCTGTCTGCCTGTGTTGTATCTCTGTCCAAACTTGAGAGATTCGTAGGAGAAAATCATGTGTTAATGCCTCGCGTGAGAAAATTAAGGCTGCCTCTGAGTTGAGGATGTTTGGAATCATGACTATCACTAACAAGTGAGATGGTGGAAAAACAAAATTCCACGTTGTGACATACTACATAGTGAAGTGAAGAAAATAAAATTATGGAGATTTTGTTTTAAAGATTAACGAAAAGGACGAGGGTTTAGGAAGGAAAATCAAACAGCGATAACGAAGAAATTTTTGAATTTCTAAATGACAAGAAAGATGATTGGCAATGTTAAAATTATTTTTGGGTTGAGTAAGCGTTGAAAATTTGTTTGATTATTTTGAAATTTGAATATCTTCATTTGTTCTTTCATGCTTGTTGGTTAATGAGTTAGGATTTAGTGGACAGATTTTCCTATTAATGGATTGAAGTCATGTTTTTCCTTAAACAGTGGTGAATCTCCTGTGATCTATATTTCTTTTAAATTACAGTCATTTTGTTCGAAATAAAATAATTGAGACTGAAATTCTTCAGTAATTTTAACAGTACACGTTCTCATCATAGTTTTGTTCTTGCAACATTCTCGCAGGTCTGCAGCGCTTTTACATCTATGGAAAGCCTATCACCTAGTAAACGCCTGCCTGATGGTTCCAAAAGGGTCCAGGTTCCTTATTTTCACAGCAGCGAGGTAATGCTAAAAGTAATGTAGATTTTATTTTACTGAAACTTTTTCGTTAGTCTCCGGAAGTTGAAAGTGAAACTAACAAGGGAATCTCAATTCCATGCTGAGAATCTGAAATGTCTCACTCATGATGCCATACAGCCCTTGGGCAATCTTGGCGAACATATTCTAGAATTGAAGGTGGTGCATGCAAATGGGATTAAATAATAAACATTTAAACCTTTGCATGGACATCTTATAGCTTGCCTCGCCTTGCTGTACACAATGCGAAGATATGATTAACTGGAACTCTAAACCTAACAGATAATTTTAATCCTTTTGCAGTCGCCCGATGAGGGAAAAAAGCGTGGGAGAATTGAGAGACGGCTTTGTAATGTGATTGTTGACTGATCTTTCCTCTTGCTTGATTTTCCTGTATAGATGTGTAATATCTTGTCATCTAATCTAATCTCCAAAGGCAGAATCCACTAGGTGCTAGATAGGTTTAAAATTCTTGTTCGAATCAGAATTACTGCTCTATGATTCTCTTTGTTGCCGGCTTGCCGCTGCCTGATGTTCATGGTTATCATCATAATCAGCAGTCAATGTAGACTACTCTGAATGACTCCACGACATTTAATGAAATAAATTATTTTTCCGACGTTGCTCAGTTGTTTTATGAGATTATATCAGTTGATCCAATTTAGGTGTTGCTATTTATTAGTATTGATTTTATTTTGGGATGTAATGAAATGAAAAATAAATAGAATAAAAGCAAGTTTTTTTGTTCATGAAAAATATTCCATGTATGCCTACACCTAAAAAAAGTATTGAAAGGGAAAAACTGTTGATTAATAATTATAAAGTTATAACGAGTATTGCACAATGTTTTCCTTCACTTTTTCTATCGAGAAACCAAATTCTTGCCGCTGGTCCAAAAAATAAAAAGATTCATGCCAGCTTGAATCGTTACTTGATAAACTGGTTATATCTTAGCCAATCAACCTATTAGATGGGTTGTCGGAACAAATAAATAAATAATAGAGAAGATAATCGAGGTGGAGTGTCGTGAAGATATTTTTAGGTGAAATGTTGTGAGGAAATTAAATCTTGTGTAGACATTTTTTCATTAAGAGCACACTTAAGATTTGAGTGGTAGCTATACTGATTCGCGAAAACTATATGATCCTATTAAATTAAAATTAAAATTAAAATAATAGTATTTTTATTATATTACCATTAAAAATTATTATATTGTCATTATATTTTATTTAAAATTTAATAATAGACAACAAACTTATGCGTTCTTGAGCACAGGCAAGATCTAGGCAAGATCTACCCTACCTCTTGGAGGTTCAAATTGTCGTCACTGACTATTTGTCTTATTTCACCAAAAGGGTTTCGGCTTCGCATTTTAGATGGGAGAATTTTAATTAAAAAATTTTGACCACACTTATAAATAAAAAAAATACAGGAGAATCAATAGTTGTCTTAAAATTTTAAACCATAAACAATAAAAACAAGTTAAAGTTAAGGCATAAATGTAACACCCTCAAATTTACAGACCGATTTTCACAAGTTATTAATTCAACAAATCCTTTTTTTTTTATTTTATTTTTTCATTGAACCCTTATCATGGTAGAAAAATTTCTACCACGATACATCCAAGACAATATACCACAGGTCTTAAAATATCTCAAAAAAAAACAATTAGAACCATGAGGGACAGACATGATCCTCATAGCATGTTATTCAAATCAGATCATAAATCAAGAGGACAGACATAATCCTCTTGGTCATATAAATACTTTTAATAAAAAGGATTAGAGTTTACATGCTTCACAAAGAAGATATGTCCTAAGTTGGCACAAGATACATTGTATAATCTAAAATAAGAGGCAACGTAAAAGATGGTGTCTCATACACCACAGTTACACCTCTGGTGCTTTCTCGGCCGGACTCGCTCCTGTAAAAATATTAACCACGGGGAATGAGACTTAAAAGTCCCAGTAACCAAAAATTAATATGTAATGATGCATGCGGATGTAACTAATCATGCGATTGCTAAGTGGGCACACAAAACATTTAACCGAACAATACTTTCAAACAAACCGAACAAGTATTTAATTTGCATGACTGCACCTTATATCCTCCTTTCGCCATGCTCGGACGCCAAATCACCCGGCCAAAGGTGAGTTGGACCAAGCGACACGCCACTCATTGGGTCCAATGAGGGCTTACCACGTGGTAATAATTAACCGAACAGAAATTCCCATTAACACCATACATTAAAATACCCTGACAAGTCATGCATCATTCAAATATCCAAACAGGAATATATCCGAACAATAATATCTCATCATGATAAACAAAAATAAATTTTTAACCCACTTGGCAATAATTTCAAACAAGTATATACAGTATTTATTTTCAATAATTCATAATTTTTCCAAACAACAAAACAACACATAACCATTCACAAACACACTCATCACAACACATTAATAATGGTTACCTTGTGTCTTGAATAACAAGTTCCCCTTCACAACTCCTTTTTCACCACTATCTTTGTCAATATAATCTACATAATTATTTCACAATACTATATATTAATTTTACATTAAAATAAATAACTCTAATTTAAATAGTTAGAAAGTCTTAGATCTATAATCCATATTAACACTAATTTAAGATTTATGCCTCATTTAACTTCCCAAATTCTTTTCTAAAATTCTCGTACCCTAATAAACTATTTTTTTTTATCCTCAAATCACTTCTAGTATCACAATTTCATCCTTCTATATTCTAAAAATTCGTCCAAAAATAAATTAAATTTTAAAATTATCCTGAAGCCTCAAATCACCTTTCTATAACCTCAAAAATACCTATTCATACTTAAATAAATATTTAATAATCATAGGTTTATCCCTACATCTCAGATTCCACATAAATTCAACCATATAGATCTAGATTTTAACTCAAAAATTCTTAAACATGAGTTTCAACCTCAAGAAAATATTCTATAATATTTATTATATCCCTAAGAGTTTTAACCTATATTTTTAATCCATCATATCATCAGATTAACTATCCTATAGAAAAATCCTAATCAAAATATTTACTCTATCCTACAAAATAATCATATCACTAGAAAGCTAATATTATTTAAAAAATAACTATAAAATTAATTTTGTAATTAAATAAATTTTTAAATGCTAATCTAAACAGGAAAGTTAGAACATACCTGAAGAAAAAAGAAAATAATCCCCCCTTGCGAGAAAACGCCGAGCAACGTGAGAGGAAGAGAGAAAAATAATATAAAAATGGGATTGTGAGTCCCAAAATTATATAAAAAAAAACTATAGGTTTGAATTTAATTATTCAAACCTTTGGGCCCAAAGTTGCAATTTTCTCTAAATTGCATCTTAGCCTCTCATGCTTCCTAATGCACACACCCCCTCCTTTTTATACATGAAGGCACCTCTTCTCTTCCCTCATCTAACCAATGTGGGACTTAGAAACAACAACCTTCCACCCCCCTTTTTTTTTGTTCCTTCTACCTTTTTTTTTTTTAACACACACATAAAAAAAAATTATTTATGTATTATATCTTAACTAAATATTGCTTATGTGGTTTTAAATTTAAATTTTTAAATTCATAATTAAATACCTAATCATAATATTATTTCTAAATAACCTCAAATAATATAAATTCCTATTATTATCATTTTTTTCCTCAAAACCTAAATTCCACAATTTCTTTATTATATAAAAATCAGGATGTTACAATTCTCCCCTCCTTTTAGAAATTTTGTCCTCAAAATTTAATAGATAAGCTTAGAAACTATGTACCTAAGCAAATAAATGTGGATAATCTCGCCTCATACTCTCCTCGGTCTCCCAAGTAGCATCACCTAGGGCTCCACCCTTCCAAATCACCTTCACGAGTCGGATGGTCTTATTGCGTAGTTGTTTGTCCTTAAAGTCCTCAATTCGCTCCGGTTCGGATCTAAAGGTCAAATTCTCCCTCAATTCTACTTCTTCAGGTTCAATAACATGGGAGGGATCCGGGTTGTACTTCTTCAACTGTGATACGTGGAACACATTATGGATACCTGCAATCTGTGGAGGTAATGCAACTCTATATGCAGTAGATCCAATTCGCTCCAAGATCTCATACGGGCCCATAAATCTAGGTGTCAATTTCTTTGCCTTAATGGATCTACCAATGCCTGTCACTGGAGAAACCTTCAAAAATACATGATCTCCTACTTCAAACTCTAACGGCCGTCTCCTCTTATCAGCATAGCTCTTCTGTCGGCTCTGAGCGGTTAGCAATTTTTGCTTAATCATTGCAATCTTCTGGGTGGTCTGCTCTACAATTTCTGGACCAATGATACTCCTCTCACTTAATTCTGTCCAACATAAAGGCGATCTACACTTCCTTCCATACAAGGCCTCATAAGGCGCCATCCCAATACTAGAATGATAGCTGTTATTATAAGCAAATTCAGCTAATGGCAAATGATTATCCCAACTACCTGGTAGTTCAATGGCACAAGCTCTCAACATGTCCTCCAAAGTCTGGATCGTCCTCTCTGTTTGGGGGTGGTATGCGGTGCTAAAACTCAGTCTGGTACCCATAGCCTTCTGTAGCGCACCCCAAAAGTTTGAAGTGAACCTTGGGTCACGATCTGACACAATTCTAGAGGGTATACCATGAAGTCTAACTATCTCCTTAATGTATATCTCAGCAAATTTCTCTAATGTAGAGGTAAACTTGATCGCCAAAAAGTGAGCTGATTTGGTGAGTCGGTCTACTATCACCCAAATAGCATCCTTACTCGAGGGTGTTCTTGGCAGTCCAGTGATGAAATCCATAGAAATATCATCCCATTTCCACTTTGGAATATCTAACGGTTGCAGTGTTCCAGCTGGCTTCTGATGTTCTATCTTTATCTTCTGACACGTTAAACATCTAGAAACAAATTCAGTTACATCTTTCTTCATTCCTGGCCACCACCAACCTCGCTTCAAATCATGGTACATTTTAGTTATACCGGGATGAATTGTATATTTGCTCCTATGAGCTTCTTCTAAAAGGATATTCCTCAATCTTGGATCATTAGGTACACAAACTCTACCTTTATACTTCATCACTGTGTCCTCAGAGATGGTAAAATTTGGGGCCTTACCTACCACTATCTCCTTCCTTATATTCCTTAAGTAGTCATCACTCTGCTGTGAGACTCTGAGATCTTCCCAAATTTGCTCTCAAAGTCTGCTACCTGGAGTGCGGCCATTTGATGTTCAATCACATCTACTGGAACATCATGAAAACTGTTCCATAAATGATATTCATGAACCATCAAATGTGCAGCATGAATAGTCTTTCTACTTAAGGCATCAGCTACCACGTTAGCCTTACCCGGATGGTAATGTAATTCAAAGTCATAATCCTTTAGAAATTCCATCCATCGTCGCTGCCTCATATTAAGCTCTTTTTGATCAAATAAATACTTCAGGCTCTTATGGTCACTGAAGATTTGAAACTTAGATCCATACAAGTAGTGTCTCCATATCTTCAGAGCAAACACAACTGCAGCTAACTCCAAATCATGAGTAGGGTAATTTTCCTCGTGTGGTCTCAACTGTCTGGAGGAATAGGCAACCACTCGGTCATTTTGCATCAAAACACATCCTAAACCCTTTAAAGAAGCATCAGTGTACAGAGTGTACGGCACCACAGGGTCAGGAATAGTCAATACTGGAGTAGTGGTTAACCTCTTTTTCAATTCTTGGAAAGCAGCTTCACATTTGTCAGTCCAAATAAATGGGGCATCCTTCTTAGTCAGCTTAGTTAAGGGCATCGCAATTTGCGAAAATCCCTTAATAAAGCGACGATAATAACCTGCTAAACCTAAAAAGCTTCGTATCTCTGTAACAGATTTTGGCTGTTCCCACTTCATCACTGCATCAATCTTGCTAGGATCCACCGCAACTCCATCTCTGGACACAACATGGCCCAAAAACTTTACTTCTTGGAGCCAAAATTCACACTTGCTTAATTTGGCATAAAGCTTATGTTCCCTCAAAACTTGCAAGACGATTCTTAAATGTTCACCATGAGCCTCCTCATCCTTTGAATAAATAAGAATGTCATCAATAAACACTACTACAAACTTATCTAAATAGGGTCGAAAGATCCTATTCATGTAATCCATGAATACCGCAGGAGCATTCGTAAGTCCAAACGGCATCACCATGAATTCATAATGCCCATATCTCGTCCGAAATGCTGTCTTAGGTATATCCTCTGCTCTCACTCTCAATTGGTGGTACCCTGACCTTAAGTCAATCTTTGAGAAAACTGCGGATCCCACAAGCTGATCCAGCAAATCATCGATTCTCGGAAGTGGATATTTGTTCTTGATGGTTACTTTGTTCAATTGTCTATAATCAATGCACAATCGGAGGCTTCCGTCCTTCTTCTTTACAAAAAGGACTGGAGATCCCCAAGGTGAAACACTCGGTCTGATGAAACCCTTCTCAAGTAGCTCTTCAATTTGCTTTTTCAGTTCCGCTAACTCTGAAGGGGACATCCGATAAGGAGCCTTAGAAATTGGCCCTGTACCGGGTACCAATTCAATTGAGAACTCTACCTCGCGCTTTGGGGGTAAACCGGAGACTTCGTCTGGAAATACATCCGCAAATTCTTTGACAATTGGGATATTCTTCACGCCTTCATCAATCTCAGCTTGGATAGAGAAGAAAACCATGTAGGCCTGGCAACCCTTCTTCATACATCTATCAACTTGCGCCGCCGACAAGAAAACATGATCTTGAGTCTCGACTGGGGTCACCGACAAAGAAGATAAAGACACACTCCTCTCTCTACAATCTAGGATAGCACCATTTGCAGCCATCCAATTCATTCCCACAATTACATCCATACCTCTCAGTGGTAGGATAATTAAGTCCATAGTTGTTTTCCTATTTTTAAACTCGACTACTAGGTTAAGGCATGCCTTAGCAGTCCTTACAGATTCTCCCGCAGGAGTAGACACATTCATATCAAAAGGTAAAATACACACAGGCAAATCAAGGTTCTTTACACAAGTTTCAGAAATAAAAGAGTGTGTAGCACCCGAATCAAATAGTGCAACAATATCATGATGAAGGATTTTGATGTTACCTCTAATGGCATCTGGGGAGTTCATGGTGTCCTGAGTAAGAGCAAACACACGGCCAGAGACAGTAGGATGTTGGGAAGGGTTCTTCATATTTGAGCCCTGGTTGTCCCCACAAAACTTTGCAATGTGACCGGGTTTCCCACAAATGTAACAGACCCAACACTGTCCGAAATGACGACGCCCGCATTTAGTGCACTGTTGAGAGCTCGCTGTACTCGGGGCAGGTGTAGATACTGTTGGGCTCCTCTGTGACCCGTGATAACTACTATGATAGCTCCTCTGTCCTTGGCCCCTTTGAAATGGACCCTTCTGCCTTCCTTGGTTCCATGAGCTACTCGAACCCTGATGGTTTTTCTTCATAATGCCTCCGGTGGGTCGAGGGTAGGTTGGGGGTCTACTATATGAATAACCCCTCTTCTCTCTCTCGACCTCCTTCTTACTGCGAGCTACTACTTGTAGTTTTATGCACATTTCATCATAATCTCGGATATCTAGATGAGCTAATTGTTCCCTCAATTCTGGTCTAGCCTTCTCCAATAAGCGCTTAGCCTTCCATTCGGAATCATCCCTATACTGCAGGTACGTGGAGTATCTAGATAACTCCTGAAACTTAGCAATGAATGTGTCCTCATCGAGGTTCCCTTGCTTAAAGGCATGGAATTCCGCTTCCTTCTCAGACCTTAACTCTGATGGAAAGTAATGCCTGAATAATTTTTCCTTGAATTCCTCCCAGGTGAGTGTAGAATCATCCCTGGGCCCTGCTGTCTCCCACCAATCTCTTGCTCCTTTCACTAGGAGCACTAATGCTACTTGTACTTTTTGATTGCTGGTGCATGTGACTACTCGAAAGATGGATTCGAGTCTCTTCACCCATTCCTCTACCACGGATGGTTTAAGGTTACCATCAAACATAGGAGGGTTAAACTTCCTAACAGTTTCCCACACATCAGTAATGGTCGGTGGGGCTCTCTGTTCCTCCTGCCTAATTTCCTTCCTTCTAGACTCATGATCTCTCGGAGTGGCAGGATGTGAGGAACTGCCTTCCCCCACATGACTCTCAACATGAGCCCTATCTCCATTTTCAGTTACCTTTTCCCTCTTTAGCTCCGTCAACTCTTGTTCGTATCCTTGAACCTTGTCTGTTAATGTTTTTACAAGCATTCTCAATTCCGCCAAGTCAGGCTCCTCATTTGGCAGTGGCGGTGGTAGGTGCTCATGTTGAATCCTGAGTTACCACGAGTAACAGGCATTTTCTCTCCCCTCCTAAAGGATACAAGATATAAATAATAAAATTAGCCTAGCTATATCATGGCCATACAATGAGAAGCACCATAACAATGTATATTGCCAACCGTCTATATGCTCTGATACCAATATGTAACACCCTCAAATTTACAGACCGATTTTTCACAAGTTATTAATTCAACAAATCCTTTTTTTTTATTATTATTTTTTTCATTGAACCCTTATCATGGTAGAAAAATTTCTACCACGATACATCCAAGACAATATACCACAGGTCTTAAAATATTTCAAAAAAAACAATTAGAACCATGAGGGACAGACATGATCCTCATAGCATGTTATTCAAATCAGATCATAAATCAAGAGCGACAGACATAATCCTCTTGGTCATATAAATACTTTTAATAAAAAGGATTAGAGTTTACATGCTTCACAAAGAAGATATGTCCTAATTGGCACAAGATACATTGTATAATCTAAAATAAGAGGCAACGTAAAAGATGGTGTCTCATACACCACAGTTACACCTCTGGTGCTTTCTCGGCCGGACTCGCTCCTGTAAAAATATTAACCACGGGGAATGAGACATAAAAGTCCCAGTAACCAAAAATTAATATGTAATGATGCATGCGGATGTAACTAATCATGCGATTGCTAAGTGGGCACACAAAACATTTAACCGAACAATACTTTCAAACAAACCAAACAAGTATTTAATTTGCATGACTGCACCTTATATCCTCCTTTCGCCATGCTCGGACGCCAAATCACCCGGCCAAAGGTGAGTTGGACCAAGCGACACGCCACTCATTGGGACCAATGAGGGCTTACCACGTGGTAATAATTAACCGAACAGAAATTCCCATTAACACCATACATTAAAATACCCTGACAAGTCATGCATCATTCAAATATCCAAACAGGAATATATCCGAACAATAATATCTCATCATGATAAACAAAAATAAATTTTTAACCCACTTGGCAATAATTTCAAACAAGTATATACAGTATTTATTTTCAATAATTCATAATTTTTCCAAACAACAAAACAACACATAACCATTCACAAACACACTCATCACAACACATTAATAATGGTTACCTTGTGTCTTGAATAACAAGTTCCCCTTCACAACTCCTTTTTCACCACTATCTTTGTCAATATAATCTACATAATTATTTCACAATACTATATATTAATTTTACATTAAAATAAATAACTCTAATTTAAATAGTTAGAAAGTCTTAGATCTATAATCCATATTAACACTAATTTAAGATTTATGCCTCATTTAACTTCCCAAATTCTTTTCTAAAATTCTCGTACCCTAATAAACTATTTTTTTTTATCCTCAAATCACTTCTAGTATCACAATTTCATCCTTCTATATTCTAAAAATTCGTCCAAAAATAAATTAAATTTTTAAAATTATCCTGAAGCCTCAAATCACCTTTCTATAACCTCAAAAATACCTATTCATACTTAAATAAATATTTAATAATCATAGGTTTATCCCTACATCTCAGATTCCACATAAATTCAACCATATAGATCTAGATTTTAACTCAAAAATTCTTAAACATGAGTTTCAACCTCAAGAAAATATTCTATAATATTTATTATATCCCTAAGAGTTTTAACCTATATTTTTAATCCATCATATCATCAGATTTACTATCCTATAGAAAAAATCCTAATCAAAATATTTACTCTATCCTACAAAATAATCATATCACTAGAAAGCTAATATTATTTAAAAAATAACTATAAAATTAATTTTGTAATTAAATAAATTTTTAAATGCTAATCTAAACAGGAAAGTTAGAACATACCTGAAGAAAAAAGAAAATAATCCCCCCTTGCGAGAAAACGCCGAGCAACGTGAGAGGAAGAGAGAAAAATAATATAAAAATGGGATTGTGAGTCCCAAAATTATATTAAAAAAAAACTATAGGTTTGAATTTAATTATTCAAACCTTTGGGCCCAAAGTTGCAATTTTCTCTAAATTGCATCTTAGCCTCTCATGCTTCCTAATGCACACACCCCCTCCTTTTTATACATGAAGGCACCTCTTCTCTTCCCTCATCTAACCAATGTGGGACTTAGAAACAACAACCTTCCACCCCCCTCTTTTTTTTGTTCCTTCTACCTTTTCTTTTTTTTTTAACACACACATAAAAAAAATTATTTATGTATTATATCTTAACTAAATATTGCTTATGTGGTTTTAAATTTAAATTTTTAAATTCATAATTAAATACCTAATCATAATATTATTTCTAAATAACCTCAAATAATATAAATTCCTATTATTATCATTTTTTTCCTCAAAACCTAAATTCCACAATTTCTTTATTATATAAAAATCAGGATGTTACAATAAAGGCGTTCAAGATAACTTGATTATGATCCTTAAGAACTCCCTTACAACCCTCAACATCAGTTTGTTCTAAATAAGCTCTATTAATGTACAATCCTAGGTTGTCACGACTAGACACAATAGAAGAATTCGCGCCCAAGTTCCTTATTAAACTGAAAAACTAATATTACGAAGATCTTTTTGGCATTGACTCATTTACTTCAAAATTACCAATGCATGACCAAATATTGAATTATTAGATTCCATAACATTTTGAAACACATGTGCATTCCTTCTCTTCTATAGAGGCCAACAGATACTAGCAAACTAGCAATTCTATTTAACCTCAGACCCAACTTCAGTTTTAAGATTAAGCTGACACTAGTGCCATAGTTGGAAATTAAAAAATTGATTAACAAATTTAGGTTTAACATACGTTCTCCACAAGCTTTGAACCTCCAAGCAATCATGTAAAACATCTAAAATATCTTCATCAACAGATTTATACCACGAACAGAGGGCATCATTACTCATATGCTTTTTAACTCTCATATGGTTAGTCAAAAGTCGGTCATGCAAAACCATCCACATAAAGGATTTACTCCGTTATGGAATTCAAAGCTTTGATCATGCAAAACCATCCACATAAAGGATTTACTCCATTATGGAATTCAAAGCTTCCAAATTTTAGCCCGGAGAGGAGAGGAGGAAAGCTCTCCATCCTTTAATAAAGAATAAGCAAATTTAATGGAAAAGTGACCATGCTTCTTATGCCTCCACCTCACAAATTCTTTCCCATCCTGCATTATACATCTTTCAATTCCAGTCTAGAGAAGATCCCAAGTTATTTTAATTCTACTCTATAAACATGAGCTTGGTCGTTTATACTCAATTATAGGAAGTAAATCAGCTCCACATTTATATTTACTCCACTTAACTCGAGTCTAGAGAGCTTCTCTATTATGGATAAACCCTTGACCTGCTTTTATTAAGAAGCTTGATTTTGAGTATGCATCTTATGGATACTGTAACATCTCGAGTTCTAATTCCCTGATTAATTAAACCTAATTAGAGTAATTAAGTAAATTGAAGTGGTGTGTGGCAAGAAAGGACTAAAAAAATCATGTTTGATGCTATTTCAGTCTTAGTTGTGGGTCTGACATAGAGGTAGACCACCTGGGCATCAAAAAGAGAAGAAAAGAAAGAGTTGAAGTTGCTATGCCATATGCTGCGGCGTGTAGATTGTTCGCCACGGCGCACAGCCATCTTTGAGCGAGGGAAGACCTCTCTGTGCCATGCGCCGTGACGCATTGTACATCCGCCGTGGTGTATGGTCATTTTTTGTACATCCGCCGTGACGCATTGTACAAACGTGAAATGAGATAGAAAAGGAAAGAAAAGAGAGAAAGGAGAGGCATGCCAAAGCTCTGCTAGGGTTTACTTGGGGACCATTTTGAGAGTATTTTGAAGGCTACAAACACTCAATGTAAGTATCATACTCATTAATCTCCCCTTTTGTTCCACATTTATGAGTTTATGATTAAGATTTAATAGTGAAAGTGAGATTTCAGTCCATATAGGTTATAAGCCTGAATTTGTTGACTCAAATGGAATTAATAGGGATAGATTAGAGTATTTAAACCTAGGTATGATGAGTTTTGGTGTCTTTGGTTGTTGGACAACATTAATGTCCGAAAATCTCATTTATTGTAGGTGGTTGGAAGTTTGTGATGCCATTAATGGGGATTTAATAGCTCATTAATGTTATTAAGGGCTAAAGGTAACTATTAAACCCAATGGTTAGGCTCCACCCCTTGTAAAGCGGAGGTTGGAAAATTTAGAAGTAGAAATTAAAGGTTTAAATGTTTGAGTTTGTTATGTTGATGGAATTCAAGTTGGTTGATTATAATTTTGGCTCTTGGTCACCTATTGGAGTGGAAATTTAAGCTTGAAAGCTAATTGATTGAGGGATAAACCTTTGACCTCTCAAAGGTTTGAGGTAACCAAGGAAAAACTTTACTTTGGATAGTTGTATGTTAATTAATTATTGAGTGTAAATGGTGAATGTTAGATGCATGTGATTGATTTTTATGTAAAACTATATATATATATATATATATTTCATTGAGTGTATGAAAATGCTATTTTTGACTTGAAAGCACAATATGCAAAGTCAAGAGAGTTTTAACTATGAATATTGTTATTGTTGTTGAAAGATGTAAGTGATGAGGTATAGAGGTAGTTGATTGTTAATGAAAAATGAATTTTTGAGAAAAGGGTGAGAATACGCACTTGGGTAGCACAAGGTCGTGAACCCAACGTGGTTGTGATAATAGTGAGTAAATGAAAGCGAAAAAGTAAACTCAATTAAGTAATGATTATGGCATGATCAATGGCGGGAGTTCGCCTAGGGATTTAGGAGTAGAGAAAATTTATATAATAATTAGGCTACCCTCCGGTGCACGGGGGCTATAGCCTTGTCCTACTGTTTGTCGAGGGACTGTTCCATAATTTGTCAAGGGACTAAAACTTAGCTATCTACACCGGTTCAATGAGGAGAATAGCCTAGGGTATGAGACACCTCAGGGATTTGAGAATGGCAGAAGTCGTGGTCTGAGAGTAAGTCTTGTGATCTTTGACTGGGTCATATCTCACAATTAGTGAGCTTGGGTAGTTCAGTCACACGGACGGAGCTCTAATCAGTGTTATAGCCCACGGTTTTAGTCTGAGAAAATAAGGATGATATAAGGTTGGTTGATCATTGTCTAAGTAAATATATGACATGTCACACATGCTAAGTGGCGGCAAGTCGCAAGAGTATGGGTCTTGTCACACATCTGAGAATATGGAGACAATGCGCCTAGTTATGTGAGTAAAAAAGTTATAGAGTGATAAATGATAAAATGTGATATATGAGGACATGTTTTATAAATTTGATCTCCTTGTGCATGTATTTGTTTTATAATTGATATATAACTGCATAGGATAGGGTTAACCTTAGTTACTGAGTGGCTAGATTCACCCATCTTATTTAATACTTTTCAGGCTCTAGCTTTGGTGTTGAGAGGGAGAAGACTAAAAAGGCAGGGAATTAGTATATTCCTACTGTATGCCTCTAGTTTAGCTTTAATTGTGTAATAGTATATGGCTTGCTAATTTTAAGATGCATATTATCTCACTTGCATTATTTTGGTTGTTGAAAATGTTAGAATTATATTTTAGACCCTTAGTCTTTATGTATTTTGTCATATATATATGTTTATAGGGCTAAAATATTAGTACAAATGTAGAAATAAAGTTTTGAGCATGTTTTGAATTATTTGAGTTAAATGCAATGCTAATTTGCCTCCCCTTTTGTTTTTGATAAATTGGAGTTGAGAAGTGAATTTTAGTTATAATGTTATTTTGATATTTATGATGTGTTGTACTGGTAGTCCTAGGTTCATTGGACATGGTCCACGTGTTAAGAAAAGCTTTTAGCATTTGTTGAGAGTTTTGGACACCCATTTTGTGTAAAAGTGTTGAAAAGTGGTTAAAATATGTTTAGGTGTTCAACTTTCTAGTGTGATTTGTTTTGGAAGTAAAACCCATGTCATTAGTTAGTACAGGAAAAGAGTTTTCTGTACACACCCAGATCACGTCATTCGGACGTCGGACAGAGAATCGAGGTGAGTCAGAAGTTCCCCTGATTCTACTGTCAAATGACAGCAGAACCAGTGAAATTTTGTGCAACACACCATGGCACAGAGTACGTCCGTTGCAGTGCATTACTCTGTATTTCAGTGCATAATTTGTTTTCAACCATTTTTGACCCCTTTCACTTTTCTGAGGTATCTCATGCTTTTGAAACTTATTTTTACTCTGATATGAAAAGGTTTTGATTAATTTTTTTAACTCGTTTCCATTTAAAAAACTTCAGATCCTTTCCTTTTGAATTAAACTTTGGTAATTACTCTACAGAGTTGATCCTTTGATTACCATGGGTTTTATTTGTTAAATGTGTTTAGTGGAGTGAGAGTATTACAAATACCAAGGCCCCCTCTCTTCTTATCCCTATAAACCTTATCCTAAGAAATAGCATGAATCTTCTTCGTTTTAGTCGTTGAATCACATAAGAAATCCCAAGACTTCTTTTCCACTTCCTCACGAATAAACACAAGGAATAAAGCAGTTTGCATAGGATATAGGAATAGCTAACAAGATGGAGGAAACTAAGGTGCTTCTACCTATAAAGGAAATATTATTTGCCTTCCATCCACTTAGCCGTGACTTCACCCTATTAACCACATAATTGTAAGTGTTCCTAGTCACACACCTATGATGCATAGGAACACCAAGGTATTTTCTCAAATTCGAAGTGAAAAAGACACCCAACAGCTCGCTCAATTGTTGCATTCTTGAAGTGAAAAATGATGCATAGGAACAATTGTTGCTAACTTTTTACTCTGATGCCACACAGAATTTCTCTTAGCATTTATTAATGACCTCAACTTGGTCAAACATTGCTTCTGCAAGGATAACATGATCATCAGCAAAGAACAAATGTGAAAGAGGTTTTTTATTGAGCCTGATAGGTCTCTAGTTTTCTTTTCCAATCTCATCTTGAATTAAATGTGCCAAATTTTCAATGCAAATGATAAAAAGAAATAAAATCACCTTTTCCAATCTCGTCTTGAATAGTATTGAAAAAATATATTTAACAAAACCTTATTTTTGTTCATTTGTCTTCTATTTTGGAACACCAAATTAGCTCCAAAATTGTTTTATAATTTGGGATAGAGGTAGTAGCTAAAAAAATAATAACTATATTTTAGATCAAATAAGACTTTTAAAAAAAATACCTTATATTATGAATAGGAGAGGGTATTATTTTTGAATTTTCAGTTAAAAGGGAAAGGAAAAAAAAAGAGTCCAGCTTCATGTGAAATGACACCATTTTAGGGGTGAAGCAGGCAACGGATAGAGGAGCTTGGAGTTAGCGTCCAACAGGACAAAGGATCCTTAGAAACTGATTACGCTTAAATAAATCACAGAGAGAAAAGGCAACTTAATGTCATCATAGAATCATAGATAATGAATCATTTAAGCAGAAGTTAAGAGAAGTTTCCAATCCTTAGTTCAGACCAGAAGAAGAAGAGTCACTGTTTTCTAGTTTATATAAATTAAAGAGATGAAGATCGTCCAGTCATAATGAATGAATAATGACATGCAACAGAAAAGGGTAACTGCGTTATTTCTTTGCTTTCTGGCTTTAACATGATTAAGATAATGACCTTCCCATGAGACAATGGTCAGTGGAGAGTTGCCGACAAGCCGCACCGGAACCCTCAAAATGTGCTTCTCCCATGCTTCTCCTATACTACGTTTTTTTGGGCCAAACTTTACCTGTTACTTGTACAATCTGTGTGTATGGTAGAAACCAATATTTTACATTCATAGCATGGATTGTTTTTATTATTTATAAATATTATTTTATTAAAAGTAAACATATTCGAAATACAGTCAAACTTTCTCTTGAAAAGAATTTAAACTTGAATACGTCACATTGTAACGACACCCAATTCCATTAGTGTTCATGGAATTGAATTTGATTATATTTTACTTATTTGGCTGCAAGTGTTTTTATTTTCTATTTTTTTGGCTAACGGTTGCAGTAGTGTTTTGTTGGAGAGGATCCTCTGATCCGACATCTCCCACATCTTCTCGGCCTTGGCTTTGTTTAGGATCTCGGTGGTTTGTGTTTATATTTGTTCTTCAGTTTCATACAAACTATAAAGGTGTTATTCTTTCCGTAAAAGAGAAAAATAAAATAGAAGCATCAGAATTCAGAAATCGCACATTATTTTATTAATTAATTAAATAATATTCGATAATTCCAAAATTATAGGACTTTAGATGAAGTTTTTATATCATAAAACTAAATAAAATATCCTGCGGCAGCACCAGCCGATGCCCATGACAAAAGTACAAAACTGTAAGTCTGACATCTTTTATTATTAAATATTAATTCAAAAACATGCACTAGACACTCATTATCGTAATTTTCAAAGGTCTCTTATTATTCACGTAAAACACCCCTTAATCCTATTAATAATTAAGAAAAAATACAGAAGTGGTAATCTTTTCGTTATTATTTTTAATCAACGCCAGGAGACACCATGAATCGAGATCACGGTCTTCCTCGGTAAACTTTCTTGCAAACAGAGCTAGGTTTCTGGGCAGGCGTGCACAGCTGTGAACTTGCCGGGCAGCTCTGCAGACAATTATCACCGAAGCTGCCGGAAAGTGATGCCCCACCGTTACCGGAGAAGAAGCCAGCCGGCGGCTTCCCCATCAGGAAGTTCCCGTCCAGGAACAGCCTTCTCATGGACTTGCTCTGGCTGTACTCCAATGGGATCGTGCCACGTAGCGAGTTGTACCGGAGTGACAAAAACGACAGCACAGGATACGCGGCGAAATTGGCGGGCGCGAAACCTTGGATCTTGTTAAATCCCAAATTAACCGCCACGAGGTCGCTGTTACCTCCGACGGGTCTCGAGATCTCGACGCCGGTAAAGCTATTGTTCGCCATATCAACTTGCTGAAGCGAAGGTAATTGAAAGAACCAAGCCTCAATTTTGCCGGCGAGCATGTTCTCGCTGAGCTCAACCACCTCCAATTGGTGTAGCTTCTCGAACGTAAATTTACTGAGAGACCCGGATAACAAATTCCCCTTCAGCGCGAGTTCGATCAGGGTCGGTGGAAGCAACTTCGGGAGAGGCCCGGTTAGCTTGTTGAAACTCACGTCGATTCTTCTCAAGCCAGCAAGCGAAATCATGGAACTCGGGAGAGACCCGGACAGGGAGTTGTGTGAGAGGTCGAGACTCTGGAGCGATTGAAGGTTAATTATGGAAGGAGGGATAGAGCCAGAGAAGGAATTGGATCGGAGAGTTAAGGATTGGAGGTTGGAGAGGGAGGAGAGAGAGGGTGGGATTTGGCCGGAGAAGGAGTTGTCGGAGAGGTCCAAGGTGATGAGCCGGGTGAGCTGGGAGACAAGTGAGGTGAGCGAACCGGAGTAGCCGGCCGGGTCGAGGGTAATTTGAGTGACGCGAGTGGAGTCAGGGGAGCAAGACAGGCCACAGACGAAGGAGCTACGGCGAGGGAGAGAGCAAGGATCATCGGTGAAGTTCCAGGAAGCTAAGCAGGAAGAAGGAGGGATAGAAGACGGAGTAATAGAGGCTTTGAAGGCTTTGAGGGCTTGGAGGTCTGAAGATAGAGTGCGTGCTTGAAACAGAGAAAGGTGTGCAAGGAGAATCAGAAAAAGGAAGAGGTGTTGCAGAAATGAAGAACATGTTCCCATTCCCAGATCTCACGAGGATTTCAGGAAAACAGAATGGTGTGAGAGGAAGAAACGGAAAGAAAAGGAGGAGGGAAGTGGGAGTTCTAAAGCAGAGAAGAAAGAGTGTAATGAATGAAAGAAGGAAAGAAAGAAAGGATTTTTTGGAGACAGTGGGTTGACCAAATGGTTGCAGAAGATAGGTTGGTTTTGGCTGGGCTAGCGATGCAGCACTAGAAGCTGCAGAAAATTAACGTACGAGCACAAAACTGTAGATTTCTTGTGGCAGCAGGATGGACGAGCTTGATTGGGTTTATTGTTCCTGAACTTGGATGGAGAGGCTTAGTATTTAAATCACTGAAAAAATTAGTCACTTTGATAAAAAAATATAAAATAGTTTTAATTAAAATTTATATTTTAATAAAATAATTATTATTTTTAAATTAATCTTATCTTTTTATATTTAACTCCATTAAATATTCTATAATAAATATAAAATTATTTAATATTTTTAAAAAAAGATAATGATTATATCTTAAAAGATTAAAAATATTTTATATTTTTTAATATTCAACTCTTCAAAAAATATGTTATATTTTTGAATTGAGGGAGTACAATTTTGTTTCTAGAATTACCCTTCTTTTTTGAATTTTGATTTTTTTTCCATCATATCTTTATTCATTAGTTTTCAGTCAATAATGTTGTGAATCTTTTGCTTGTAACCCAATTTACTCCAATAAAGTCATTTGAGGAACTTAAAACTGAGCCAACAAAAGAGGATTGGTGCTCCCAATTTCGTTTACGGGAAATTATTTTGCAAGTTCTTATTGTTTTACATAATTTTCTATTACGTTTTTATTGTTTATTTTGTTTTAATCAGTTTAATCAATTAAATATGTCAATCCCTGATTATTAAATTTTTTTTAATTTTCTCTTTTAAAAAATGAAGTTAATGACTTCTTTATATTTATTAAATTATTATATAATTTACAATTAATTTCAGAATTTTTATAATTCAAAATTCATATAATTAGGTTATGTGTTTTAAATAATTTTTATAGATAAAATTTTCATTAGACCATAATAAAAATGTAAGCATTGTATTATATCAATTTTTTTAAAAAGTCAATATTCATTAATAATTTTAATTTTTAGAGAGTAATACATTTAATTAACCAAATTATAAAGACTTGATGAAAACAAAATAAATTATAGGGACCTAATTTATAATTGAAAAAAAAATTAGATAGACATATGGATCAATTCTCCCAATTTAAACTCTATTGTGGATATGGATATTTTGTTAATAAAGAGTACACGCAATTACTGTAGCTTGTAGTGTTTTAGGAATGCATTTTGAATTGTGAATATACTTATTTTGATTTTAACAACTCTTTGAATATAATCTATCTTTTTTCTTAAAAATGTTATTATAAATTTGGTTGTTAAAGCTGTAGTTAGTTAATGATTAAGTTGGTAACAATATCCTGTAATTTTCAAAAAAGTTGGTACTCTAACTAACTTGATTCCCAATCCCAATTCCTGCTAATTTAATTCATGTAAATAATAACACTTGCTAATCCAACCACTAGAATCTAAAGTAGGTAAATGAATGACTACCTCACGCTCTGTATTTTATACATGTAAATGTTGTATATGCATCCTCTTTGGGAAGCAAGAATTATATAATTCAAATTCACGAGTTTTCAAATTGAATCCGAATCGTTTTTAATAAGAGAACACAATTTAAAAAAGGGGATAAAAATATATATATGGAATCTTATTTGCGTGAATCAATGTCTCCTATCTCTAATTTTCTTCATCATTTCCTTCAATCACTGAAGATTTAGTTTATTTAAAATTAGTCCATTAAAACACCCACTTAAGGAAGACAAAAATGGAAAAAAATCATGATTGAATGCCTTGGTTAATTAAGAAGAAATTATTAGGATTAATATCAGAACCGACAGAGATAAAATCTTACCATATCACAAGCACAAGCACATGCTCTTGTCCTTTTACCCAAATATGTCTCTGATTATTTGTGAAATTAGGCACACAATGTGTCATTAAGGATCCCATCAAAAAAAGAAGGGGGAAAAAAAGGAATATATATATATATATATATATAAATTGAAGCTGTGCTGTTGTCCTTGACAACAACTTCAGTCTAATCCTTCATAATATCTTGTTCATATATCAGCCATCCATCCTCTCCCAACTATATTCTGTGGTGTAGGGTCTCTGTTTTTTTTTTTTTTTTAAAGCCAATAGATGGATTGTACAAGTTATTAAAAATGCCTCAAAAAAAAAAAAGTATGGTTAAGAGCCACCAAGAGCTGTCAGATGCAAGTTTGATGGATTTTGCATTTAATCCCTTTTTCGCCTCTTCGGCTGAAAGGGATTGGCTTTTTGTTCACAAAAAGATTAGAAAGCATGACGAGTTCCAAGTAGTCACACCCTTTCATAATTACATGATTTTAAAGAAAAATTATAATTCACGCTAGAAGTGAAATCCATATATTTAAGGCTTGTCGTATAAAGGGAAAAAACATAACAGAACATTTGTGATAATTAGTGTGGGGTCATGGCCCACAGCAGAATTGTACATTGTTGAAGAGCCAATGAAGACCTTGATAGAGGCCTTGCCCAGAGATTCCTGAAGCACTCTGAATGTACCTGCACCGTCCAACCATTCAATTTTGCTGGTACTAACTAAATTGAGATAAAAGAGTGAAAATAATGTTTTGATCAAATAGTTGGCAATTGGAAGGGAGATAATAGGTGGCTAAGTAAGCCTAAGCCATACCAAGTACGACGTCGAAGACAGTGCAGGCCGAGTTTATCAGCGACCTCATTAACAGTCATGGCACCTTCAACGTCTTGCTTGCTGGCCAACACAAGAAGTATGGCAGTGCGTAGTTCAAACTTCAACACAGTACAATAATACACGAGTCAAATCCAACGACACACACACACACACAAGACAGATTACACGGTATTCTTAATCTTAACCTTGGCAAGCAGACTCACATCACTTAGAATATTATGCAGTTCACAGCGAGCTTCCGAGATTCTTCGTTTGTCATGGCTGTCCACCACAAAGACCAGTCCATGTGTATTGTGCAAGTAATGTCTCCATAAAGGTCGAATCTGTTAACGTAACTAAGTCATCGATCATCATCTTAAATAAATCGAAATTAACCTACAAGGCATTATTCCTGTGTACATTTAGTTTGTTCCTCTGTCAATATTCATGTCATACGATTCACGAGAGACCTGACCTAATCAAAGTGGTCAACTTTAAAATTATATTCTAGTACCTTGTTCTGTCCTCCAACATCCCAGAAAGTAATGCGAAAGTTTTTGTACTCCACACACTCTACGTTAAAACCTGGTCCATATATCAGCAAAGGACTATCATTTCTGATGAATGCTATACAAGTGGCATTGCATGTAAATGTTGAGAAAACTTGTATTCCTTTTTGCGGAATTTATTGACTTGGCTTGGCTTAGTCACCTCACTATTAAAAAAATTAAAATTAATAAAGGATATTTAACGATGAATCTTTAATCCATCATTAATTATAAGTATTAGTAATGGAAATTTTGTGACGGACTGAAATCTATCACTAATTACATAAATTAGTAATGGAAATAGGATATCATCACATTTTAATCAAATTTTATAAATTTAATGATCGATTTAAATTCATTACTACTTCTGCCACTAAATTTTTATATTAGTAAAAAAAAATTAGAAAAATGAGGTCAAATATTTTATAAAAATAAATAATTTATAATATATATAGAGAGGTTCACATAAAAAATCTTTTTAAACTTATCAAATTAAATAATTACACAAAATTTTTTTCTTATTATAAGTAAAATATATATATAAAATGATATAAAAATAAGAAATATTTTTCTTTTATTATGTAAATTTAAATATAAAATAAAATTTTTACCATGTGAAATTTTTTTTAATTATAACATAGATAATATAAAACGATACATACAAATATTTATTTTCATAATATATATTATTTAGTATTAAATAATATATTTATTAACTAATAATAAATATTGAATTATATATTTATGTGTTAATGTGTATATGATAATATATATTATCAATATATTTAAATAATAATATATTAAATGTATAAAAAATAAATTTAAGTTAAATATATGTGTTAAATTAAGTAATATATATTAAATTTATTATATTAAGAATGAAAGGTCATTCCAACTCAACCAGTGACAAAACTTTATTAATTAGTGATAAATATTTTCTATTATTAAATTAGTAACAGATTTTTTTTGATAACTAAATTAGTGACATCATATTCGTAATGAAAATTAGTGACGGATCACCGTCATTAAATATAAAATTAATGATAAATTTGCTTAGTAACAGATTTGTCCGTTATTAATTTCAATCTTTATAAGACAAGGAGAACATACATACCGATGGTGGGTATGGATCTGAGGGTTTGCCCCAGCTTGAGCTTGTAGAGAATGGTGGTCTTGCCTGAAAAATCAAGACCCAGTATCAGAATCTTCAATTCACACTTGTACAGGAAGAACCTCTTTCCAAGTCGAGATATGATCGTACCCATGAGATGAAGAAAATTCTGAGGTGAAAGATTACTCCTTTATACATGAAGGAGAAGATGCGGAGAAGAGAAAGCGAGCATGGCTAGGAAGGAACAAGAAAGAACCAGAGGCACACGATTCCCAATGCAAGTTAGGAATAAAGTGCGATTTATCTTCAACGTGCAATCTTCAAAACTGTTCGCATTAAGCAACGGAACATCATATTCTAAAGAAGGCTACGCTTTTGTAAGTTCAAATCTGGAGTACTTATCATTTATCAAACACGTCATGTCTAATTTGAAGTTCAACTTCAGAAAAGCCTGCAGGCGCTTGCAGTTTCCTTAATCCATACTCCTCCCAAAGTTGATCCTCCAAGAAAATATTATGCTTCAATTATTCGGGTATTTGTATTATCTCCAATTCAGCTTTATAGATTCATCCGTTTGATTCAAATGTAAAAATACACTTTTTTTGAAGGAAAAAAAAAGGCAATGTTTGTTGGGAAGAAAGTGAAAAGGAGGGGAGGAGAGATTCTAACAAATTACTCTAGTTTTTAAAAATGATTACTTGGATTCCTTAGAATCTCTTCTCTCTTCCGTTCCCCTCCATCCAATCACTAGGATATAATTAGTTTTAATGTTAAGAGGGGGGGGGGGGGCAGTGGGGAACAAAAACACTTCATTTCTTTTGTTCAGCATTGTAATTTTAAAATACTTTATACAATTTTTTTCAAAAAGAAAATTTTTATATGCAACTTTTTTTCGGGCATTCTAATTGTAAAATACATAATACTGCATCGTCTGATTCAAAAGAAAAAGAAGAAGAAGAAGAAACAACCCTTGAGCCTTGACATTTCATTAAACTGATACACCATGGAAAATTAAACAGTAAAAAGTTTAAAAAACAAAGGGGGGAGATTATAAACTACAGCCTGGATTGGATGAAAAGAAGCAAATAAATACAGAAGCCTTGTTATGATTCGAAACTTCCAATCCCTTTCTTTGCCACAAAGCAATTAGACAACCAACAAGGGTAAAATTTCATCCTAAAAAACCCCGACTTACGGAATTTACATGCAATGGCTATGAGAACTCTAAACAAAAGTGACTAGTTCTTTGAGGCTGATTGGAAGATGAAAATTGCAGTCAGAACACCAACCAAGGCTGTCACTCCCAAGGCAACTGTAGGCAGCGGAGCGGTGAGCCCAAAGTTCTGCGTAATTAAAGATACAAGAATATAAGTATTCTTTTGGAACCATAGATTCAAAGTAATCATTCGCTGCATCACTTGCATAGTTGAATTCACTTGAATGGGTGGGAGGGGCATAGGGGTAAGAAGGGACTCCACAAAGAAGTCATATGGTTAGTTCTACTTGACTTGGTCTTACCTTTAGTTTATATGCACCAGAAATAGCACGTGAAAATAGTATACATATCACAAGGCACTTGAATTTGGTCGCCAAACTGTTCAAAAAAGTTAATACTAGTACGAAAGGGAGCCAATAGCCAGCGGCTTATGATTCATTTACTGGTGCAAATAACAAGTAGTCCCACAGCTAAGACGGAGGATGCCAATCAAGTTATTCATTCTTGAAGACCAAATATTCCATTGAGAGTGGTTGTTCAAGTTAAAAGATGAATTGGATAGCCACATCTTGCAGCTATCTTCACTTTTAAAATCATTGAAGGGATAACAAGATCATTACACAGGTCAATCTGCATATGTCTTCATATTTTTGTTGGGAAAAATTGTCTTCACTTTCTGGAAGCGATAATCAGGTTATAAAAGGTAGGCAGCTGCTAAGAATCCCTTTCATGGCGTAAACTAAAGTCATGCAAGGCTCATAAGATAGACATGGGCATGATGCATTGTTTTTTTCCCTGCTCATTTCTGCCGTGATTAAACATTACCTTAGCCATGCTATCAAATGAAAGTGACCGGCTAAGTGCAGTATAATAAGTCATACCTCAAGGAGTCCCTTCCCTGTAGCAATTTCAACAGTAATGGCCACTGCAAAGCCAACCATAGCTGCCCGGCCTAACCACACATCCAAACTGTTCCCTCCTTGGGTACTTTGTTCACACCTTATTGAAACAGGCATTGCTTTGCAAGCAGGCTGCCTTGCATAACTTCTTCGAATCACTAGAAGCAAAGCCAAATATCAGTGCCATTTAGCTCACTATCTAAATAGCTGGCATGTTATATTTACGTTGTTTAGCACCTTCTCACGCTCAACCAAAAAGGGAAAAAGCGTATTTGAAAGTACATCTATGTTTCAGATGGCCAGCTAACTCACAATTTCATCTAAATATCTCCATCCATCACTTCTGGACCAGCTAACTCACAGTTTCTTCTAAAAACTTGTTATCACAAGATTGAAAGCATTTTTCCCTAAAATGAAGATAAACGCTGTTGGAATTAATTTATAGTTGAATGCTAGAAGTATGCTGATTAGACTATAATACTAGCTGAAAATATGTTGTAAGTAGGGCTATAATTAGTAAGTTTGATGACTTCACTTTTACTATTTGCCTATGAATACAGGGTCTCAAGTGGATTGGAATGACCACTTTTCCAACAAAGGGTTTTCTCTATATTCCACTTATCAGACTTTACAAATTAGCGAAAGGAAGGAAGCTGTTTCCTAGGGGCTAGGGTAATCCTATGCGACAAAATCCATAAGCAATATTCTTCCAATTTGAAGGTCAGCACTACAGCACATTATGTAAAGTGTAAATTACCTCAAGATACTTCATTTCAATTTCAAACAATTGACGCATTTGATTGAATCAGAAAAAAATCTTCAAAAGAAATAATGGTAAACCCAAAGTTGTTCAGATGACAGACGGCATAGTTTTCCCAAATGCAAGGGGAGGGAAACAAATTAACAAGTAGCAAAGCAATAATTCTTACACAGAGGGGAACCAGAGGCAAAGGAAGTTCCTCTGGGAACGAAATTGGATCGGGGAAAACGACGAGAAGGAGAGGATTTGAGTGAGCTGAAAGCACAAACATCTGCTGAATAATTGATGAATTATAGTTAAATATGAATATTTGGGACCAGAATTAACGCCAAGGGAGAAATCGAAATGGGATACCGCGTATAGAGACGGAGAAAGAAGCAGAGACTTGAGCAAGGGCCATGGAGGCTGCTATTCTTGGGAGTGAACCGAAACTAAGCAGTGCTCAAACTTCTGCTTTTATCTTCTACTTTTTTGGGGTATGGCGACTGAGTGGGCAATGCTAGCTACTTCTCGTTCCAAGATGACCATTCATATTTCAGACCATGGAGACAGACACGTGGCCTTGTAAGCCTAGTTGTGAATTTTGTTTAGTGAAGTACTTCCTGCTTATCCGAAGCTTTCTTTTTTTCTTTTTTTTTTTTTGGCCTGAATTACCCGAGGCCTTCTCTTTAGACATTTTATATAGAATGTTAATGATTATTTTTTTAATATTATCTTTATTTAAATTTATTAATTAAGAAAAAAATATAGGATGAAGGTTATTTTATCCTGAAATATGTACGAAATATCACAAATAACTTTAACTCAAGTAGTATCTTTTTATCTTTTAACAATAGAAATTTATTCATCGGTACCCTGACATTAAATTGTTCTGTATTTTGTCATGAAGGTCCTACATTTGATTTTTTATATATATTATTATTACAAACATTATATTATGGGTCCCACCATGTTTTATATTTTTTATAATATAAAAAATACTCTCCATCTTTGTCTCTCTTCCCTTGATCCCC